>NW_024573779.1:0-262145 GCF_018153835.1 Drosophila eugracilis | reverse complement strand
GAATAATTCGGGGAAAAGAAGACCCTTTGAGCTTGACTCTAATCTGGCAGTGTAAGGAGACGCAAGAAGGTCTGAATAAGTGGGAGATAATGGGCCTCAGTTTTGGTATCTCCAATGAAATACCACTATCTTATTGTTTCCTACTTATGGAGATTAAATGGAACGTATATCATTTCCTAACCATTATGCGGATATATTTATTATGTCACATGGTATTGGGTTTTGATGCAGCTTCTTGGTCAAAGTATCTGAGTTTGTTATATAATTGCAAACCGAATACTTCCCAATAAAACGGTCATTTCTGTATTTTTTGATTTGAAAATTTGGTACTAACTCAAGTACTCAGGTATGGTCAATTCAAGGACATTGCCAAGGTAAGGGGGTTTTGACTGGGGCAGTACATCTTCAAATAATAACGGAGTGTCCCAAGGCCAGCTCAGTGCGGACAGAAACCACACATGGAGCAAAGGGCAAGTGCTGACTTGATCTCAAGTGTTCAGTAACACACAGGGACAGCAAAAGCTCGGCCTATCGATCCCTTTGGTTTAAGAGTTTTTAACAAGAGGTATCAGAAAAGGGTTACCCATAAGGGGATCTAACTTTGAGCTTGTGGCGGCCAAGCGTTCATAGCGACGTCGCTTTTGAGTCGCTTCGATGTCGGCTCTTCCTATCATTGTGAATCAAAATTCACCAAGCGTTGGATTGTTCACCCATGCAAAACGTGAGCTGGGTTTTGAACCGTCGTGAGACAGGTTAGTTTTTACCCTACTAATGACAAAACGTTGTTGCGACAGCATTCTCGGTGAGTGGGAAGGGACCCCAGGTACGGCCCAGGGCCCAATTCCTGGTTCGGGCGAACGGTGGTATGACGCTTCGTCCGTTGGATTATGCCTGAACGCCTCTAAGGTCGTATCCGTGCTGGACTGCAATGATAAATAAGGGGCAATTTGCATTGTATGGCTTCTAAACCATTTTAAAGTTTATAATTTGCTTTATAAGCGACAATGGATGTGATGCCAATGTAATTTGTAACATAGTAAATTGGGAGGATCTTCGATCACCTGATGCCGCGCTAGTTACATATAAAAACATTATTTAATACAATGACAAAGCCCTAGAATCAATTGCGAAGCGACTTTTGTAACAGGCAAGGTGTTGTAAGTGGTTGAGCAGCTGCCATGCTGCGATCCACTGAAGCTTATCCTTTGCTTGATGATTCGATTTAGATGATATGGATGGATGGATTTCTATCTATATCATCTATTTAAAAAATATATGTATATATTGACATTGGCAAAAAAAAAAAAAAAAAATAAAAAAAAAAAAATAAATATAAAAAACATTATAATTTTTTTATTTTTTATTTTATTTTTTTTTTTTATAAAAAAATTTTTTTTTATATATTTTTAAAGTTAATTTAAATTTTTTTTTTTTTTATTTTTTTTTTATTTTTTAGGAAAAAAAGGAGATATTTTAAAGTATATATAATTTATAAGTAATTCAACTTTGCCTTCATTGGCTACAATGGGAGTCTATAAGTGTCCAATAGTTCCCATTTTGATGAAGGCAGCGAGGAATGAAGGTTCATTATCTAATAAGAGATGTATATAAAGAGAGATATATAAAAAAGAAATTAAACAAGTACAAGTCTCATAAAGAGACTAAGTTAATAATATGGGAGTCTATATGTGTCCAATAGTCCCCATAATGGTAGCCAAATGAAACGTCATCTTATTAGTGACGCCGTAATAAAACCACTTCTACATAAATAAAGAAATTATACAAGTACAAGTCTCATAAAGAGACTAAGTTAATAATATGGGAATCTATGGGTGTCCAATAGTCCCCATAATGGTAGCCAAATGAAACGTCATCTTATTAGTGACGCCGTAATAAAAGCACTTCTATATAAATAAAGAAGTTATACAAATACAAGTCTCATAAAGAGACTAAGTTAATAATATGAGAGTCTATAGGTGTCCAATAGTCCCCATAATGGTAGCCAAATGAAACGTCATCTTATTGGTGACGCCGTAATAAAAAGCACTTCTACATAAATAAAGAAATTATACAAGTTCAAGTCTCATAAAGAGACTAAGTTAATAATATGGGAGTCTATAGGTGTCCAATAGTCCCCATAATGGTAAAAACGTCAAAAAAACGTATCTTATTAGTGACGCCGTAATAAAAGCACTTCTATATAAATAAAGAAATTATACAAGTACAAGTCTCATAAAGAGACTAAGTTAATAATATGGGAATCTATAGGTGTCCAATAGTCCCCATAATGGTAGCCAACTGAAACGTCATTTTATTAGTGACGCCGTAATAAAAACATTTCTATATAAAGAAAGAAATTATACAAGTACAAGTCTCATAAAGAGACTAAGTTAATAATATGGGAATCTATAGGTGTCCAATAGTCCCCATAATGGTAGCCAAATGAAACGTCATATTATTAGTGACGCCATAATAAAAAAACTTCTATATAAATAAAGAAATTATACAAGTACAAGTCTCATAAAGAGACTAAGTTAATAATATGGGAATCTATAGGTGTCCAATAGTCCCCATAATGGTAGCCAACTGAAACGTCATTTTATTAGTGACGCCGTAATAAAAAACATTTCTATATAAAGAAAGAAATTATACAAGTACAAGTCTCATAAAGAGACTAAGTTAATAATATGGGAATCTATAGGTGTCCAATAGTCCCCATAATGGTAGCCAAATGAAACGTCATATTATTAGTGACGCCATAATAAAAAAACTTCTATATAAATAAAGAAATTATACAAGTACAATAATTCGTATCATAAAGTAACTAAATTATCTTAATATGATATCTGTAAAATTCTTAAATAACGATGGATTGACTTGGTATAATAATAAATGAATGGATTATTAAGAAGGTTTTCACACATGTGCGTGTGTACCTATAATTATTATATATTATATATATAATATATTTATATATATATATAAGAAAAACCTATACAATATTTCTATATTATATAGGAAAATAATAAGATATTTAACATTATTCATATAAATATATAATAATTTATATATTGATATGACTTATATATACAATATTTATATGAAATAATAAGAAAATATATCTATATTTATATTATATGGTAGGAAGTGGTTGCCGACCAGATATATTGACCAAAAATTTATGTTATGTCAAAAATATTAAGAAATTATGTATAATACATATAAATATAATAAGTTATATATTGATATAACTTATAAATACAATACTTATATGGAAATAATACAAAAAAATATATACATTATATGGAAAAAATAGAAAAATCCATAATATGATGAAACCTTAGTATGAAAAATGACGTTTTCACTGAAGGCGTGTCCAAAAACATATATAGGTAGGCAGTGGTTGCCGACCAGATATATTGACCAAAACTTATGTTATGTCAATAATAATAAGAAATTATGTATTATACATATAAATATGATAAGTTATATATTGATATAACTTATAAATACAATATTTATATGAAATAATAAGAAAATATATCTATATTATATGGAAAATATAGAAAAATCAATAATATGATGAAACCTTAGTATGAAAAATGACGTTTTTACTGAAGTCGTGTCCAAAAACATATATAGGTAGGCAGTGGTTGCCGACCAGATATATTGACCAAAACTTATGTTAAGTCAATAATAATAAGAAATTATGTATTATACATATAAATATAATAAGTTATATATTGATATAACTTATAAATACAATATTTATATGAAATAATATAAAAAAATATATATTATATGGAAAAAATAGAAAAATCCATAATATGATGAAACCTTAGTATGAAAAATGACGTTTTCACTGAAGGCGTGTCCAAAAACATATATAGGTAGGCAGTGGTTGCCGACCAGATATATTGACCAAAACTTATGTTAAGTCAATAATAATAAGAAATTATGTATTATACATATAAATATAATAAGTTATATATTGATATAACTTATAAATACAATATTTATATGAAATAATATAAAAAATATATATATTATATGGAAAAAATAGAAAAATCCATAATATGATGAAACCTTAGTATGAAAAATGACGTTTTCACTGAAGGCGTGTCCAAAAACATATATAGGTAGGCAGTGGTTGCCGACCAGATATATTGACCAAAACTTATGTTATGTCAATTATAATAAGAAATTATGTATTATACATATAAATATAAAAAGTTATATATTGATATAACTTATAAATACAATATTTATATGAAATAATATAAAAAAAAATATATATATTATATGGAAAAAATAGAAAAATCCATAATATGATGAAACCTTAGTATGAAAAATGACGTTTTCACTGAAGGCGTGTCCAAAAACATATATAGGTAGGCAGTGGTTGCCGACCAGATATATTGACCAAAACTTATGTTATGTCAATTATAATAAGAAATTATGTATTATACATATAAATATAATAAGTTATATATTGATATAACTTATAAATACAATATTTATATGAAATAATATAAAAATATAATTATATTATATGGAAAAAATAGAAAAATCCATAATATGATGAAACCTTGGTATGAAAAATGACGTTTTCACTGAAGGCGTGTCCAAAAACATATATAGGTAGGCAGTGGTTGCCGACCAGATATATTGACCAAAACTTATGTTATGTCAATAATAATAAGAAATTGAATATTATACATATAAATCTAATAAGTTATATTAATATGACTTATAGGTTCAATATGTATATGAGACACTGTGAAAACTTTCTTTATAATATAAGAGAGTATATATACATCTTGGGTGCCAAAAAGAATGAAAAATACCCATTTTCAGGACAGCGTGTCCAAAAACTACTATATGATGGTCAGTTGTTGGCCATCCAGTATTGATCAAAATTTACATTATATATATAAATTTTGTCAATATTTATAAAAAGGAAATTTATAATAATAATATTATCCGTATAAATTTGTTACAATTTTCTCTTAGAATATTGAACTTGGCTACGCGGTTAATATTTATTGCCCTTAGATAATATCGTTGAAACAAAGGCCAAGGTGTTATATATTACTATATAACTACAATTCGTTTCCAATTATTATCGTTAATTTTCAACAGAAAGGTGGTATATACTGTAACTTGATTGATATACTATATATTTACCTAACAATTGGATCATAGAATATCGTTTTCGGTATTATGTGGTTCAGCGAGATCAAAGGAATTGTAAAAATATATTTTTATATAAGCGTTCGGTTTTATATTATATATATTACTCGAAAGTTTATATGAAAAGATAAATTTTAAATTTATCATCAAAATGCAAATGATTTAATTCAATATTTATATTGATTAAACAAAAATTAAACATGTGTGGATACAATAATATTGTATGTTGAAATAAAATGATATTTTAGAATGAAATTATGTATATGGTATTTATAAAATATATAATGGAAATATATATTATTGTATTGAAAACTATTTCAATCGATAATAAAACTGGAGAACAAAAAAAAGGATACGATGGCTTTAATAAGTGGCCGTATTCGAATATAAGAAATAAATAAATTATTTCTACAAGAGAAATACAAATTTCTATTCAAAAATATGAAAATGAAATATGATTAAAAACATTATTCTGGTTGATCCTGCCAGTAGTTATATGCTTGTCTCAAAGATTAAGCCATGCATGTCTAAGTACACACGAATTAAAAGTGAAACCGCAAAAGGCTCATTATATCAGTTATGGTTCCTTAGATCGTTAACAGTTACTTGGATAACTGTGGTAATTCTAGAGCTAATACATGCAATTAAAACATGAACCTTATGGGACATGTGCTTTTATTAGGCTAAAACCAAGCGATCGCAAGATCGTTATATTGGTTGAACTCTAGATAACATGCAGATCGTATGGTCATGTACCGACGACAGATCTTTCAAATGTCTGCCCTATCAACTTTTGATGGTAGTATCTAGGACTACCATGGTTGCAACGGGTAACGGGGAATCAGGGTTCGATTCCGGAGAGGGAGCCTGAGAAACGGCTACCACATCTAAGGAAGGCAGCAGGCGCGTAAATTACCCACTCCCAGCTCGGGGAGGTAGTGACGAAAAATAACAATACAGGACTCATATCCGAGGCCCTGTAATTGGAATGAGTACACTTTAAATCCTTTAACAAGGACCAATTGGAGGGCAAGTCTGGTGCCAGCAGCCGCGGTAATTCCAGCTCCAATAGCGTATATTAAAGTTGTTGCGGTTAAAACGTTCGTAGTTGAACTTGTGCTTCATACGGGTAGTACAACTTACAATTGTGGTTAGTACTATACCTTTATGTATGTAAGCGTATTACCGGTGGAGTTCTTATATGTGTTGAGATACTTGTATTTTTCATATGTTCCTCCTATTTAAAAACCTGCATTAGTGCTCTTAAACGAGTGTTATTGTGGGCCGGTACAATTACTTTGAACAAATTAGAGTGCTTAAAGCAGGCTTCAAATGCCTGAATATTCTGTGCATGGGATAATGAAATAAGACCTCTGTTCTGCTTTCATTGGTTTTCAGATCAAGAGGTAATGATTAATAGAAGCAGTTTGGGGGCATTAGTATTACGACGCGAGAGGTGAAATTCTTGGACCGTCGTAAGACTAACTTAAGCGAAAGCATTTGCCAAAGATGTTTTCATTAATCAAGAACGAAAGTTAGAGGTTCGAAGGCGATCAGATACCGCCCTAGTTCTAACCATAAACGATGCCAGCTAGCAATTGGGTGTAGCTACTTTTATGGCTCTCTCAGTCGCTTCCCGGGAAACCAAAGCTTTTGGGCTCCGGGGGAAGTATGGTTGCAAAGCTGAAACTTAAAGGAATTGACGGAAGGGCACCACCAGGAGTGGAGCCTGCGGCTTAATTTGACTCAACACGGGAAAACTTACCAGGTCCGAACATAAGTGTGTAAGACAGATTGATAGCTCTTTCTCGAATCTATGGGTGGTGGTGCATGGCCGTTCTTAGTTCGTGGAGTGATTTGTCTGGTTAATTCCGATAACGAACGAGACTCAAATATATTAAATAGATATCTTCAGGATTATGGTGCTGAAGCTTATATAGCCTTCATTCACGGTGGCAGTAAAATGTTTATTGTGTTTGAATGTGTTTATATAAGTGGAGCCGTACCTGTTGGTTTGTCCCATTATAAGGACACTAGCTTCTTAAATGGACAAATTGCGTCTAGCAATAATGAGATTGAGCAATAACAGGTCTGTGATGCCCTTAGATGTCCTGGGCTGCACGCGCTACAATGAAAGTATCAACGTGTATTTCCTAGACCGAGAGGTCCGGGTAAACCGCTGAACCACTTTCATGCTTGGGATTGTGAACTGAAACTGTTCACATGAACTTGGAATTCCCAGTAAGTGTGAGTCATTAACTCGCATTGATTACGTCCCTGCCCTTTGTACACACCGCCCGTCGCTACTACCGATTGAATTATTTAGTGAGGTCTCCGGACGTGATCACTGTGACGCCTTGTGTGTTACGGTTGTTTCGCAAAAGTTGACCGAACTTGATTATTTAGAGGAAGTAAAAGTCGTAACAAGGTTTCCGTAGGTGAACCTGCGGAAGGATCATTATTGTATAATATCCTTACCGTTAACAAAAAATTTGTATTATATTTATTTATAATTCAAATAAAAACAATTTGCCAAAATAAATAACAAAAAGAATTCATGAAATTCAAAAAATGATGGTGTAGTGGCGGTCATCATTATATATATATCAACACAAATGAACATATAATGGCTTTTCCTTAATTATATGTATTTTATGGAGTGTGGATGGAGGAGGAGAAAGACTTTATTATAAGAGGCACAAAGTCAAAATGCAAATGCATTTTTAAATAATATTTATCATGTGTGTATATGGACCATAATATAACACGCGTTGCGAATATGTATTGTTCATCTCAGCTATGAGCATACGTTGGATTATGCAACAACCTAAAATATACAATGTTGTACCTGGTATTCTTCAGGTTAATGTTTTATATAAATCCCAATGTATATCGCTTAAAAAGTATTCATACCGTAAATTGCCCGTAAATCACTTGATATACATTGCTTATTTTTAGGTATAAAAACATATTTATTGAAGGAATTGATATATGCCAGTAAAATGGTGTATTTTTAATTTCTTTCAATAAAAACATAAATGACAAAATTAAAAAACCAAATATTAAAACTCTAAGCGGTGGATCACTCGGCTCATGGGTCGATGAAGAACGCAGCAAACTGTGCGTCATCGTGTGAACTGCAGGACACATGAACATCGACATTTTGAACGCATATCGCAGTCCATGCTGTTATAGTACTTTAATTAATTTTATAGTGCTGCTTGGACTACATATGGTTGAGGGTTGTAAGACTATGCTAATTAAGTTGTTTATAAAATTTGAAATCAGATTTTATAAGCGTATGGTATATTATTGGATACAAATAATTAAATTATTTTATTCATAATATTAAAAAATGTATGAAAAAACATTATCTCGCATTTGTTATTTATTTGAATGTGAAAAAACGAAGAGAAATATTTTCGATTTCAGTCAAATAATACTGAGAAATGTCTAGCATAAAAATTTATCTAGAATTGTCTCATATTAATGATATGAAAATTGAAAGCAAATGGAAATGTTATTGTTCTTCGTTGGTTCGTTTAAAATAGCATATAAAAATGGAAATATAATTGTAAACGAATTTATTAAAATGTTTTTATCATTATATATATAAAAAAGAATTAATTGCATTAAAAATGTTATATACAACCTCAACTCATATGGGACTACCCCCTGAATTTAAGCATATTAATTAGGGGAGGAAAAGAAACTAACAAGGATTTTCTTAGTAGCGGCGAGCGAAAAGAAATCAGTTCAGCACTAAGTCACTTTGTCTATATGGCAAATGTGAGATGCAGTGTATGGAGCGTCAATATTCTAGTATGAGAAATTAATGATTTAAGTCCTTCTTAAATGAGGCCATTTACCCATAGAGGGTGCCAGGCCCGTATAACGTTAATGATTACTAGATGATGTTTCCAAAGAGTCGTGTTGCTTGATAGTGCAGCACTAAGTGGGTGGTAAACTCCATCTAAAACTAAATATAACCATGAGACCGATAGTAAACAAGTACCGTGAGGGAAAGTTGAAAAGAACTCTGAATAGAGAGTTAAATAGTACGTGAAACTGCTTAGAGGTTAAGCCCGATGAACCTGAATATCCGTTATGGAAAATTCATCATTATAATTGTAATATTTAAACAATATTATGATAATAGTGTGCATTTTTTCCATATAAGGACATTGTAATCTATTAGCATACAAAATTTATCATAAAATATAACTTATAGTTTATTCCAATTAAATTGCTTGCATTTTAACACAGAATAAATGTTATTAATTTGATAAAGTGCTGATAGATTTATATGAATACAGTGCGTTAATTTTTCGGAATTATATAATGGCATAATTATCATTGATTTTTGTGTTTATTATATGCACTTGTATGATTAACAATGCGAAAGATTCAGGATACCTTCGGGACCCGTCTTGAAACACGGACCAAGGAGTCTAACATATGTGCAAGTTATTGGGATATAAACCTAATAGCGTAATTAACTTGGCTTTATAATGGTTTACAGAAGCCTTCATCGGTTGTGAACTTTGTTACGACCTTAATGCCCAACATCTGGATGCTCTCGATTTCGCCGCTCTTGGTAAACAATTGCCTAAGGTCAGCTTCAGTAGTATCTGACGTCAAGTTTGTCACTTGAATAGCCCTTCCCGAGCTACTGACATGATAGGGCTTCAGTCTTTCCTTGGAGTTGTGGAATAGCCTTTGTAGCTCCTTCAGGTTGCTTGAATGTGACGAAAGCTAAAACTGTCTTGCTGCACACAATGTCAACATAGCCCAATTCGCCACATTTTTTGAATATCTTCTCCAAGGCATCGCAGCTGTAATACTCTAGTTTGCCTACATTTTCGACGACCAGGGTAAGTTCATTGGACTTTGACAACGCCTTGAACGCTTTGCTTGGCTTGCAAAGCGGCTTCTGCTCCAGCCGGCGTATCAAAGGCCACAATGACTGAATTGGAACCCAACTTATTGGTGATACGGTGCACTGCATAGATCGGTCCGAACTTGGCGAATAAGGTGACCACATCCTTGTGTTTGTATTCATTTGGTAAGTTCACGGCATAGACGATCTGATTTTTTGGCGTTCCTATGGGAATCCTACCAACGGACACTTTAGGAATTCCGCTCTTTTCTTTTAATCCTTCAGAGTTGGATTCCTCGGGTTTCTTACTTTCCTTGCCCTTCTTAGAAACAGGCTCCTCTACGGGGGCTTCATCATCTTCGTCGGAGTCTTCTTTCTTTTCCGCGCCTGAGGTCTTTGAAACCTCTCCTAGCTCCACCTTCTCGTCATCATCTTCCTCTTCGTCACTATTCTCATCTTCATCTTCCTCAGCCTCATCATCAATTAAATAAGTCGCGTCTTCTGCCTCGGAGTCGCTATCGTGCTCGACCTGATCGTCGATCTGCTCCTCAGCGTTGGACTCTTCCTCGCTCGACGGTGAAATTCCTTCACTGGTTGCTTCCTGGTCTTTTTGGAGGGCGACTGGGTAACTGCGATCTGTTTCTCTTCTTCCTGTACCTTTAGTTTTTGTTTGTCGGCCAGGTGAGATAAATTAATTTTATCTAGGATGGAACTTTTCTCAACTATCTCCGTGACACACATTCCATTAAATGTCGATGCAAAGTCTCTCTCTTTTGACCTGAACTCGACGCCGTTGGAACTGAACATTACGTCGACTGACTGTAGCACATCCTTTCCCACAACCGCAGAGTACTCGAGTTCGTTCTGTTTGGCGACATGGAAAGTTACCGAGAAGCATACACCATCAGCTTCAAGATCGACACCGAAACATCCTACGGTCAGAAGTTCGCCCTTGCCGATACCTCTCAGGTGCTTAACTACTGGCTTTAGCTTCAAGCCGTCAAAACTTCTGAAAATGTCCTCTCTCATCAAACACAAGTCACATCCCGAATCACATCAATCAATCATGGCTATGAATGTCACTCCTTCAGCTTTCATCTTTTTGTAAATGAGTCCCTTCGCAGCTTTTACTTCTAGTATGTTAGCAAACTCTTTCATAACGGAAATAGTTTCTTTATTCTCATCGCAATTTTTGAGATATGTCCTTTCTGGTTGCACTTGTAACATATTACTTCGCCTTTTCAATCCTTAGCAATATGGCCTTCGCTGTTACACTTGAAGCATTTCCTTTGAAAATTGTTTTGAGTCGGTTTACTTGTCGATTCCCTGTTTAAATTGTTTTTAGTGTATCCCTTACCCTTCATGTTTTCGTAAATGTTTAATTCGGCTTTAAGTTCCCTAATGGAATTTTAGATTTTCCTCGTCTTTACCTGTTCTTGTTTAAGAATTACATCCAACGCTTTTCAGTTTTTACTTCTTTTTTTTCTCAGTCTTCACTTCATTCTTCGTTGCGCAAGTTTTCGGTATGTTAACGCACAGTTTTCTCTTTGTTCCTTTTATAATCCCGGACGAGCCTCCAATAATTTGTAGGGTAGCACAAATTGATAATGTTTATTTCGGATATATATAAAGGTAAATTCAAGAAACAAAGGTATTGTATTAAACTTCACGACTTCCGCACTCTATGGATGACACTTTCTCTCTTCAATATTCGCAATCGACTGACTTCAACTTTAATTAGTAAGGCGTAATTTCTATTAGGAAGAGGGTGATGGGTATAGACATTCTTTGATGAAAAGGGACAGTTCTATATGGCGTTTTGGCTGAGGGGAAAAAGCTACGAGGTTGTGGAATTCCGAACAGTGTGTCCCCATATGAAATTAAATAGGCTGCTTAATACCTTAATATACCCATATCCCACATTACTGAAGTGATTTCCAGACTAAGAGGCAACGCCAGAGGCGAAACTGTAGAAGTATTATCAGCGAAGCTGATGAACCTACAGCAGCGCAATAAAACTGTTAACCAATACACACAAGAAATTGAGCAGATGACGAAAGCCTTAGAAGGTGCATATATAACAGATGGTTTACCTTTAGAGCTAGCCAGAAGTTATTCCACGCAGCATGCAGTCAAACAATGACTAAAAATTGCACAATCGATAAGGTAAAACTTATCATGCAAGCTGGCACATTTAGTACTATGAACGATGCCGTTTCCAAATTTGTCAATAGCTGCACTGAAGCAACTGGCCAATCAAACACCGTCCTATATTATAAGATAGATAAGATAAGAATAGGAAGTTATAGAGGTAGTTTTCGTGGTAATCACAATAACTACAAACACAATAACTACAACAACGATAATTATAACAACAATTATCAAAATCACAATAGAGGGCGAAGCCCATATAGAGAAAACTATAGAGGCGGTGGTAACTCGAACCGAGGCCACAATAGCAATAACCAAGGCAATGTAAGAATGACCCAAAATAATAACCAAAACACATCGGAAAACTCCCAAAACCCTTTAAATGCTCAACAATAAAAGAAGTCAGATTTCACACCATTAATCTCAGCCAAAATATATTCGTTTCATTTTTTAATGTAGCTACTGGGAAAGAACTTATCTTTTTAATAGACACAGGTGCAGACATTTCCATTTTTAAAGAAACTTCGGATAACTTCCAAAACATCCAAGATGATTACATCATAGACATAAAAGGCATAAGTCAAGAAATAATAAAATCCAAAGGTTAAGTTTCTATAGGGATACAGACAACCAAATACATAATTCCACACGATTTTCATATCCTAAATTCACATTTCCCAATTCCATGCGATGGAATAATAGGCATCGACTTTATCAAAAAATACAACTGTCAATTAGACTTCTAGCCATCTGAAGATTGGCTTATAATTAGACCCAATAATTTAAAATTTCCAATTAAAGTACCAATAGCTCATAGTTCTGGCAATTATTCAATACTTTTGCCAGCAAGATCCCAAGTTATTCGGTTATTTGAACTTAATTCCAAATCAGAATATTCGACATGGTATTTAAGTTGCAAATACCATAGCAACATCCAATAATGCCTTCATAAGACTATTAAACACAACAAATACCGACCAAGTAGTCAGTACAGATACATATGATAACATATGAATCACTTTCGAACTACGATGTAGTCAACACAAATATAGACAATAGAAAAAAATCCGTACCATCACAACAAAAAACTTCCCTCCACTGTTCAAGTCTCAGCTTACTAGCTCATGCACCCAATATAGCGATATATTCGGATTGGAAACCGAATCAATAACCACAAATAATTTTTATAAACAGAAACTGAGATTAAAAGATGATAAACCAGTTTATATAAAGAACTATCGAAGCCCACATAGTCAGGTGAACGAAATACAAGAGCAAGTAGAAAAATTAATCTCAGACGGGATTGTCTAACTGTCAGTATCCGAATATAATAGCCCATTGTTTCTTGTTCCTAAGAAATCATCCCCCGGATGAAATGTAAAGAAATGGCGATTATTAATTGACTACCGCCAGATTAATAAAAAATTACTATCTGATAAATTCCCATTACCTAGAATTGATGATATTTTAGATCAACTAGGTCGAGCAAAATACTTTTTATGTCTTGACTTAATATCAGGATTCCATCAAATTGAACTAGAAAAAAGTTCAAGAGATATAACGTCTTTTTCAACGAGCAACGGCTCATATCGCTACACGCGATTACCCTTCTGATTAAAAATAGCTCCTAATTCGTTTCAGAGAATGATGACTATTGCGTTCTCTGGTCTAGAACCTTCTCGAGCATTTCTTTATATGGATGACTTAATAGTAATCGGTTGTTCCGAAAAACATATGCTTAAAAACTTAACAGATGTGTTCAACAAGAACACTAATTGTCATAAATTTAAGATTTTACGAGCTCTGTTCATGTCAATATATAAATCTATCTAGAGCCGTAAATAATGATCTGTAACACAAAACCTACAAGGGTGCATCGCCGAACAGTTGTAATCTTAAGTACAGGCCACTTGAGCCTGACAATAAATATAGTTCTCACGCTGTACAAAGGGTCGCCTTGCGGGGAACCGATGATAAGGCTCCCGCTCAGGCAAACAGATGTGGTCTCTGCGTAGACCATAAATAAGTATATTATAAGAATTTCATGTTAGCTACGTAAGCGAAGACTTAGAAGAATAAAATCAGTTTTTATACAGAACTCAACGGTGAAAGTTCTTTTCCTGGTTATAGGATTCCTTTCATTTTGGTCAATCGAGCCTTTTTGATTCCTTGCGGAACAATTGGACAGACCTCTCTGCAGTTTTCGCCTACCAAAGGTAAGAAACTCATAGATTTTCTGCATCTTAAAGATTCTGCTAAGTGCTAGACGTTTGCAGCTAAAGGTAGCAAATAGATTCACACGATTGTTTTCCCCTACCAAAGGTAAGAGACAAAAGTGTTGAAATAAATAAAAGCAAAAGGACAAGCAAAGAGTCTTTTTTTGTTTTTTAAGGCACATTAAAGATTCTGTTTTTTTTTTAAAGACAGCTAAAGGTCGCTAACCATTGAGCGTTTCCGAGGCCATAACATCGGAAAAATAAAACATAAAAAGTGTGTGTTTTTTAAACCAAATATAAAAATAAATTTTTTTTTGGTGGTAAGGCGTGTTTGAGGCCATCATCAGACAAAATAAAAAAAATAATAATTTGTGAAAAATGCATAGCAAATTAACACTTGTGAAAATAAAAATAGACAAGTGAACCAATAACATTCTAAAAAATCCAAAAAGTTGGATTCAAATAGAAAAAGTGTCTACAAATGCTAAAAGCCAAAGAGCTAAGCAAATAAAGTGCCCACAAATGCTAAAAGCCAAGAGCTAAGCAAAATAAAGTGCCTACAATGCTAAAAAAGCATTAAAAAGTTAATAATCCAAAGCCAACAAAAACAAAAATTACAGCTCGAAAACAAAATTGAAAAATTACAACACAAAAACAAACTTAAAAAAATAAATAAATAAAAACAACAACGAAATCAACTCTAAAAAATAAAAAAGAAAAGAAGACTCAGCAGGACGACTTCAGCAGAAAACACAGCAAGACGACTTCAGCAGCAAGCATCACCAGCATCAAGCAACAAGCAACCAACATCTTCAACATCAAGCATCGCCCCTACCATCTACGTCTACAGCGGCATAACAGGAAAGTTCAGATAAGAAATACAAATTTATTCCTAAATTTAAATAACTTATATTAAAACAAAAAAAAAAAAAAATTATAACTAAATTAAGAAAATGTTGTCCGAAAAGGCCATTGAGCTCTTAAAGAAGCAGTCCGAGCTAACACAGCAAATAAGAATTTTAGAGGCAAAAGTGCACTTAACGCTTCCGGAATTTCAAAAAACTTTGGACATACAAAAGCTGTTTGTTTACAATCATAGTGCTTTACTAAAGGTAGGACCAGTTGAGCAAGAGTATTTTACATTAAAACATTATGATGCGATGATGATGGTACTTGAAAAACTCAAGATTCAGTTTGAGAAAGACTCGGGTAAGGCAGCAGGAAGCGGTGATCAAAAAGTTGCAGAAATAGGCGAAATTAGGCACGCATCGAGGGCTGATATGTTGAAGGAAGAATTTGACATAAATGCTGGGTGTTTAAGGAATTATTTAAATGAATCCGTTAATAATCTAACGTCCGATCTCTTTCCCCTGGGGGTGAGAAAAAATAAAATTCAATTTTGGAAAACTAAGACTTTTGGTTTAATTGAGGAAGTAAGAAGTTGTTTTAAAAGCAAGGAATTTGAAATGATAGTTAGCGAATTAGAATTCGATGTCGGAAACATTATAGACGCTATAGATAAAAGACTTAGCAAGGAACAAGATATTGTTAAGGAATCTATAACTGTAAAGGCAGAGGAATTACCTAAGCTACCAAAAATACAGATACCCACTTTCTTCGGAGATACCAAAGAATGGAATGCTGTTTTTGGAACTCATTCATACAAGAGAGGACCTAAAAACTGCCGTTAAATTTAGTTATCTCAAATCAGCGTTTAAAGGAAAAGCCAAAAACGTGGTTTCCCATTTACTGCTAGGCACTGGGTATAACTATGAAGCCGCTTGGGAGTTGCTAACCAAGCGGTATGAGAACAGAAGAAAAATTTTCTCTGATCATATGAATAGGCTTATGGATTTACCCAATTTAAATTTGGAATCCAATAAGCAAATTAAAACATTTATTGACACAATTAATGAGTCAATATATATTATAAAATCAAAGGCACAATTATCCGAAGATGTGGATGCAGTATTTGCCCACATAATACTTCCAAAATTTAACAAGGATTCTCTAAATTTATATGAGAGCCATGTAAAAAAGACAGAAGAAATTCAGGCACTTTCTGATGTCATGGAGTTCTTAGAGCAACGACTCAGCTCCATTTCCTCTTTTCCACAGGAGAATAAACCTTTTAGAAAAGAGTTTCAACACAAAAGCAGCAAAGAAAATTGCGCTTGTTGTAATTTACCAACCCATAATATAACACAATGTTATAAATTTAAAGGTATGGAACCAGCAGAAAGAAATGACTGGGTTAGAAAAAGGCACATTTGTTTTAAGTGTCTGAAGCATTCAAGCAATAAAAAGTGCACAAATGAAATTCTTTGCTTGAATTGCAAGGAACCGCACCACACGCTTCTTCACATTTATAATAATATAGAAAAAGTGAATACGTGTAGGACGACGGAACAAGCCCTATTGGCCACAGCATTGATTCATGTGAAATCAGCTAGTGGAGGCTTTGAAAAACTCAGAGCGCTGATTGACAGTGGATCACAGAGTACGATAATATCAGAGGAAGCTTCAAAAATACTTAAGTTACCAAAAATTAAGAATTATACTGAGATTAGTGGAGTTTCCTCGATAAAAAAATGCATATCAAGCATAAAATAATACTAAACATTAAATCTTTAAAAGAAAGGAAAAAGGAATTAGTAGTGGAGGCAATTGTCCTTCCAAAATTAATGAAAGCGTTGCCGCCCATTAAATATTGATAAAACGAGGTGGCAAAACTACCCGTTAGCCGATCCCGAATTTAACAAGCCAGGTCGAGTGGACTTAATTATAGGAGCCGATTTATATGCTAAAATTCTTCAAAAAGGAGTAATAAAGATAAACGGTCTTCTTGGTCAAAACACAGACTTTGGTTGAATAGTTTCTGGATGCACGAAATCAAAAGGAAGTAACACGGTAGTTGCGACCACGATAGAGTGCAAGGATTTAGAAAGATTTTGGGAATTGGAGGAAGAAAGTAAAGAGGATTTAGAATCCGAATTATGTGAAGAAAATTTCACGAAAACAACACACATAGACTCTTCAGGCTTGTATAACAAACCTTAGGGGAATCTAAAGGCCAAGCCATAGAAAGATTTTTAAATTTAGAGAAAAAACTAATTAAAAATCAAAACCTAAAAGAACAATACTGTGAGTTTATGATAGAGTACATGTCTTTAGGGCATATGGTTGAGGCAAACTCAGAAGGTAAATATTATTTACCCCATCAAGCCGTACTTAGAGATGCGAGCTTAACAACAAAATTAAAGGCTGTTTTTGATGCGTCGTTAAAAACAACTAATAGTATTAGGATTCCGAGATGGATAAAGACACATATAAATTTTCCGGTTCAGCTTCACGGTTTTGCAGATGCTTCTGAAAAAGCGTACGCGGCGGATGTATATGCAAAGGTAGAAGATTCGGTCACGTTAATAGCTAGTAAAAGTAAAGTAAATCCTAAGAAAAACAGAAAGACTATTCCTAAGTTAGAGCTTTGTGCAGTCCATCTTTTAAGTAAGTTAATGCAGAGAACAAAGGAATAAATTTCTAACGTAGCAGAAAGTTTTGCATGGAGTGATTCCACCATTACATTAGCTTGGATACGTAATAGGAACTGCAAATATAAATTTATTAGACGTAGAACTGATGATATAAAAAAAACTAATGGATACAGAATGGAGTCATGTAAAGTCGGAAGATAACCCTGCCGACATTGCCTCAGAGGTATTTGCGCCACCAAATTAAAAGAGTGCTCAATTTGGTGGAATGGGCCAAATTGGCTTTCGATGTCTAAAGACCATTGGCCAAAGTTTCAATTCGATCAGAAAGAAGAAATAGTTGTTAGTACCGTAATCACGAGTACAGAGAACAACATATTTAAGTTACTTGAAAGTTACTCAAGTCTTCAAAAATTGGAGCGAGTTGTAGCTTTCGTGCTAAGATTTATTAGTATTAAAGTTAAAAAGGCTTCATAACCAGCTTTTCTGACAGTTGATGAATTAAGAAGCGCTAGAATACTGATTGTTAAAAAACAACAGGAGCTTCAATTTATGTCAGAAATATTTGCTTGAGAGACGGTAAAGAAATCGAATCCAAGAGTAAAATATTAGGGTTGCACCCATTCTTAGACTCAGATAGAGTTCTTAGAGTGGGTGGAAGGCTGCAAAATAGCAATATGCGATTTGATGTCAAGCACCCAATAATATTAGATAAATGCCACCTACCTGATTTGATAATTAAAAAGGCTCATGCTGAGACCTTACATGGCGGAATTAACCTAATGAGAAATCGAATACACAGGGTATATTGGATATTTAGGTTAAGAGACTCCCTCAAGAAAATTTTACGAGAATGTGTTACTTGTGCGAGATATCGACAATGTACAGGTAAACAATTAATGGGTAATTTACCAAATTACAGGGTAAATGCTTCATATCCCTTCCTTAATACAGGAATAGACTATGCGGGACCATATCACCTAAAATGCTCCAAAAATCGCGGGCAAAAGACATTTAAAGGTTATATTTCAGTTTTCGTGTGTATGGCTACTAAAGCCATTCCCTTAGAAGCTGTTAGTGACTTAACGTCCGATGCATTTTTAGCAGCATTAAAAAGATTTATATCTAGAAGAGGAAAATGTACTAATATTTATTCAGATAATGGTACTAATTTCGTAGGTGCTGCTCGGAAGTTGGGTGAAGAATTTCTAGAAGCCATTAAACATAATAGTAGAGTAGCTTCAGAAATTAAAAATGACAAAATTAATTGGCATTTTATCCCGCCGGCAGGACCTCACTTCGGAGGTATTTGGGAAGCAGGTGTTAAATCCGTTAAATATCATTTAAAACGAGTAATTGGGGATAATATTTTAACATATGAAGAAATGGCAACTCTGTTATGTCAAATAGAAGCGGTGCTGAATTCAAGACCCTTGTATACTACGGGGGATGATATTGAAAATAATGAAGTTCTAACACCAGGCCACTTTTTAATAGGTAGACCGCCATTAGATGTGGTTGAGTCAATTAAAGAGAATGAGAAGATTGGTAACCTCGATAGGTGGAAACTGATTCAAAAAATGAAGAGAGATTTTTGGATGAAGTGGAAGGACGAATATCTTTAAACGCTGCAGCAGAGATATAAATGGAAAAAGGGATTGTGCTCTTAAAAGATGAAAATTGTCACCCAGCCAGATGGCCAATGGGAAAAGTAGAGGAAGTTCACAAGGGCAAAGATGATAAAGTTCGACTTTTAAAAGTTAAGACCCAAGAAGCTTCATTTACAAGACCTATAACAAAAATTTGTCCTCTAATTGGTGTAAAACAAGTAGAGGATGTTATAGAAAAGGCAGTTGAAACCAAAAAGAGAGTTTCACCCAGATTTTCGAAATTAAGTACCGTATTGGTAATGCTATTCCTTAGATTGTTCTGTCAAGTCTCACAAGCAGCAACAATGAAAGGCGAGAATAAATCATTTAGCATTCAAAATATAAATAAGACGGCTGCCATTTATTTAGATCCACTAGGAGATGTAGAAATTATAAGCGCATCATGGAATCTGGTGATTTACTACAATATGGATGCCTATTTTCACGTAATTAGAAAAAGTGATGTGCTGATACAGAAAATGAGAATTGTTTGCAGTAAGCTTCATAGTTTCGAGGATCAATGCAATATCGTGTTGGATAATATGCAAAATGAAATGAAAATAATAATCTATTTATGATGCAAAAGAGATCAAGAAGCAAACGAGCTCCTTTCGAATTCATGGGTTCATTATATCACATTTTATATGGGATAATGGATGAAGATGATAGGAAGCAGCTAGAAGAAAACATGAGAAATCTATTAGACAATCAGCACAATTTACAGGAATTAGTCCAAAAACAAACCTCAGTGGTAGATACCACTACAAATTTGTTAAAGAAAACGACTGAGGATATTAACGATAATTTTAGGTCTATGCATACAAGAATTGAAAATATGACAGAAGTCCTAAAAGAAAGTAAACTCATTGATTGAAGAAAGTGAAAGGGTGCAGGCAGCGATCATAAGTCTGTTAATTGGCATTAATCATGGTAGATTAAACACAAACATCCTTAAGCCAAATCAATTACAAAATGAGATATTCAAAATTCAAAGTAGTCTTTCCGAAACATTAGTTCTTCCAGGGAAAAGGACAGGTACTGAGCTTAAGGAGATATATATGCTATTGACTGCTAGGGGATTATTTTTCGAAAATAAATTAATCATAAATGCTAAAATTCCTCTGTTTAGTAGACATCCATCTAAGCTGTTTAGAATTATTCCTTTGCCAATACAGAATGAGGACCGAATGATTATGGTTCACATTACTTCGGAATATTTAATTTATAATTTTGAAATAGATTCTTATCATATAATGTCTGAATCAACGTTAAGCCAGTGTCAAAGATGGCAGCAAAATAAGAGAATCTGCCAGGGAAGTTGGCCTTGGAATTCTGCGAATGACAATTCTTGTGAAGTACAACCACTTAAGCCAAATAGAGTTTCAAGCTGTATATACAAAACAGTGATAGATTTTTCTTCTTATTGGTCAGAGCTAGAAAAGAAAAGTAGTTGGCTGTTTAAGGTTCCTTTTAATTCCAAGATACGACTACAGTGTACGAATGCAGAAATTCAGTTACTCGATTTACCCAGGCAAGGAATTCTAAGTATTGCACCAGATTGTACTGCTAGAACAGATGATAGGATTTTGATTGCCCATCATAATATTCAATCCGAAAGTGAAGAGGTATTATCATCATCGTATGTAGGAGATATTAGTCATATTCCAAAGGTTGTTTGGGATCCATTGAAATTGAACTCTATTAATCATACTGTTGAGATTGTACGCCTAGATAAGGAAATTATATATTTAAAAGAAAATCATATTAAATTAAAAGATTTGCATTTTCATCACATTTCCGAACATGCTTCTTTAGGACTCGGATTAATAATAATAATAATCATGGTCATATATGGCATAAGAAAATGTGCTACAAGCCAAAGATTGCAAGCTATTTCTTTCGCCGGACCATTGCAAGGTGTCGTATTAACTTATTATACCTTTAATAAGCAAATAAATAAATATATCGAATAAAAGAAAATACAGTCCACTAATTTTATGTTTGCATTGTTAACGTAAAGAGTTTACAACTTAATATCCTGTACACCTCACCTTGCCGGCCCTTGGCAGAATGTTCAAAAAGAACACTAATTGTCATAAATTTATGATTTTACGAGCTCTGTTCATGTCAATATGTAAATCTATCTAGAGCCGTAAATAATGATCTGTAACACAAAACCTCTGACAATAAATATAGTTCTCACGCTGTACAAAGGGTCGCCTTGCGGGGGACCGTTGATGAGGCTCCCGCTCAGGCAAACAGATGTGGTCTCTGCGTAGACCATAAATAAGTATATTATAAGAATTTCATGTTGGCTACGTAAGCGAAGACTTAGAAGAATAAAATCAGTTTTTATACAGAACTCAAGGGTGAAAGTTCTTTTCCTGGTTAAAGGACTCATTTCAAGATGTTTTTGAGAAATGTAGGAAATTCAACCTAAAGCTACATCCAGAAAAATGTTCATTTTTAAAGCATGAAGTGACTTTTCTAGGTCATAAATGCACTGATAAAGGAATACTTCCAGATGACAAGAAATATGATGTCATTGTGAACTACCCAGTTCCGCACGACTCGGACAGTGCTAGACGTTTCGTAGCATTCTGTAACTATTACAGACGTTTAATAAAAAATTTCGCCGACTACTCACGGCACATAACAAGATTATGTAAAAAGAATGTTCCTTTAAATGGACGGATGAGTGTGAAAATGCATTTCAATACTTAAAACCCAAAATTATGGAACCTACCTTGCTACAATATCCAGATTTCACTAAATAATTCTGTATAATAACAGATGCAAGTAAGCAAGCATGTGGAGCGGTTTTAACTCAAAACCATAATGGTCTCCAACTTCCCATTGCATACGCATCAAGAGCATTTACAACAGGTGAAAGTAACAAATGTACTATTGAGCAGGAATTAACAAGGATAACCATCAAAGATCTACAAAGTATAACTGGAAATTTATTGAAATTCACTACTAGATATCAAAGTAGACAAAAATTCCGCGCGGAAAATCAAGAACAAGAATTGCCAATGCAATCTTTAAAAAAAGCTTCTAAGCCCAACGTATACGACGTCATAAACAATGATGAAGTACGTAAAGTAGTGACCTTGCAGATAAAAAATATGTTATGTTTATTTAAACAAGGCAGAAAAATTACTTCAATATATGGTGTTAGCGATTTATATACTAATGAAGTTATTGATTTCAATAACTTTTTCCAAAGGCTTGAAATGCAAGCCGGTATACATAAAATCAGCCAACTCAAAGTGGCATCGTGGCAAAATATCTTTGAATATAAATTCAAATTAATGGGCCATAAAATATTGAAAACATTAAGAGTAGCGCTACTCAACCCGGTGACCCAAATAACAAATTTAAAAGAAAGAGAATTGCTTTTGTCTACATTTCATGATGACCCAATTCAAGGAGGTCATACTGGCATATCAAAAACTTTGGCCAAAGTAAAAAGACACTATTACTGGAAAAGCATGTCTAAAGATATAACTGAGTACGTAAGAAAATGTCAAAAATGCCAGAAAGCAAAAATAACTAAACACACAAATACCCCTTTAACAATTACAGACACACCAATAAATGCTTTCGACAGAGTGATAGTGGACACTATTGGTCCAATGCCAAAATCAGAAAATGGCAATGAGTATGCAGTCACTTTAATATGTGAATTAACTAAGTATTTAGTTGTCATACCTGTTCCGAATAAAAATGCTAATACTGTCGCTAAAGCAATATTTGAATATTTTATACTAAAGTACGGTCCAATGAAGACGTTCATTACGAACATGGGAACAGAATATAAAAATTCAATTACAGACGATTTGTGCAAATATTTAAATACAGTTGGAACAATAGAAAGAAGTCATAGAACTTTCAATGAGTACAAACGATCTTACATATCGGTTGATAAAACTGATTGGGACGTATGGCTTCCAATATAACAATGGAGGACGAGGCCAATATAGAAGAAACTACAGAGGCCGTGGTACCTCGAATCGAGGCCACAACAACAACAACAACCAAAAAAAATGTCAGAGATTGTTGAGTTATTCCCGTTTGAGAGAAAAAGACGTCCGGCTTGGTTGAGTAGATACAAAAGGAATGAACTTTATTCGATACTTCTGGTGACTGCAGAGTTTGCTATCGATACAAATTATACGCTAGAGATTACAGATTATAGCCGCAGGGGACTATAATGCCAAACACACGCACTGGGGATCACGTCTTGGGACTCCCAAAGGAAGGCAATTATACAATGCAATCATAAAACCAAACAACAAATTAGACTACGTTTCCCCCGGCAGCCCCACATACTGGCCAACAGACCCCCGGAAAGTCCCAGACCTAATAGACTTTGCAGTGAAAAAAATATTCCACGAAATTTAATAAGCGCCAGAGCACTTTCGGATTTGTCGTCCGACCATTCTCCAGTGCAAATAACTCTCCTTCAAAGCACAAAAATTACAGATGACCCCCACAGGTTGGCGTCGCACAGAACCAACTGGTTAAAATACAAAAAGTATGTAAGCTCACACATCAAATTAAACCCTTAATTTAACCTCGCAGCTGACATATTCCCCAAGTTAACGATGTAACGTACCTCGGCGTCCACCTTGACAGACGACTAACCTGGAGAAGACACATCCAATGCAAAAAAGAACACCTAAAACTGAAAGCCACCAGTTAACGCCCGTTCACCCCTGCGTCTGGAATACAAGGTCTTGCTCTACAACTCTACCCTCAAGCCCATCTGGACATATGGCTCCCAGCTATGGGGGAACGCCAGCAGAACGAATATAGACATTATACAGCGCGTCCATTCAAAAGCCCTCCGAATTATCACTGGGGCACCATGGTATATTCGCAATCTAAACATCCACAGGGACCTAGGCATTCTTACCGTAAAAGATGAAATAGACAAACAAAAAGCGTCCTACAATGAAAAACTCTCTAAGCACCCCAATCGCCTCGCAAGAAGCCTGGTTCCCAGCCGATCCCGTCTACAAAGCAACGACCTGCAGAGCCAGCAATAACTTTCGGGCCCCCTATAGCATAATATCAGTCATATGTTAGTTAGAGTAATTAGGTTTAAAATTTGATACACTTATTGTTAGTCTCCAAAGGGAGAAGATTCAATAAAATATATAGCAAAGTAATAAAAAAAAAAAACAAAAAAAAACAGAGATTACAGTTCTATGATAGTTTCAATACCCTTCCTCATTGTAAGCTCACATTTAATATTTCAATACAAACTTAACTTCTTGGTAAGCTCACAATGCTTTTGTTTTTGAAGGTTTTTCGTTAATATGTCTGCAATCATCTCTTTAGTTCAAAGAGGCGTCCACCTTGACAGACGACTAGCCTGGAGAAGACACATCCAATGCAAAAAAGAAAACCTTAAACTGAAAGCCAACAGCCTCCACTGGATTCTTAACGCCCGTTCACCCCTGCGTCTGGAATACAAGGTCTTGCTCTACAACTCTACCCTCAAGCCCATCTGGACATATGGCTCCCAGCTATGGGGGAACGCCAACAGAACGAATATAGACATTATACAGCGCGTCCAGTCAAAAACCCTCCGAATTATCACTGGGTCACCATGGTATATTCGCAATCTTAACATCCATAGGGACCTAGGCATTCTTACCGTAAAAGATGAAATAGACAAACAAAAAGCGTCCTACAATGAAAAACTCTATATGCACCCCAATCGCCTCGCAAGAAGCCTGGTTTCCAGCCGATCCCGTCTACAAAGCAACGACCTGCACAGCCAGCAATAACTTTCGGGCCCCCTATAGCATAATATCAGTCATATGACAGTTAGATAGAGTAATTAGGTTTAAGATTTGATACACTTATTGTTAGTCTCCAAAGGGAGAAGATTCAATAAAATATATAGCAAAGTAATAAAAAAAAAACAAAACAAAAAAAAAGAGATTACAGTTCTATGATAGTTTCAATACCCTTCCTCATTGTAAGCTCACATTTAATATTTAAATACAAACTTAACTTCTTGGTAAGCTCACAATGCTTTTGTTTTTGAAGGCTTTTCGTTAATATGTGTGCAATCATCTCTTTAGTTCAAAGATACTTCAAAACAATATGCCCTTCCTTAACAACATCTCTTACAAAATGATAGCTGATGTCTATGTGCTGCGATCTTGAATGATGTACAGGATTCTTTGCCAACTGCTGCGCGCTTAAATTGTCAGTATTCATTATGGTCAATTTACTCAACCGTCGCCGTTTGCAGACGTGTATTTTATTGTGCTCCGGGAAAAAAAGTATTCAATAATATCCAAAAAGGTGCAGTGACTGGTTTCGTAAACCAAAACAACGCGAAAAGACGCTTTCAGCGATGAAATCGCTAAAGTTTATATTGATTAATTAATTAATTAATATAAAACAAAATACTTAAAATTCTAAAACACAACCTCGATTGAAATGAGTGTAAACGACGTTAGCACACAACGTCAACGTGAGCAAGACGAGAGACGGCTCTCAGTACAAAGAAACAACGCATACTTCTCTTTCAAAGCAACCGAAAGTAATGCAAGCTCTTCTCAAACACGGTCAATTACCACAACCTTTACCGAATTCTTAAAAGTAGAGAGCAAGAGAGCGCGTTCTTGCTCCCCCTCGCTACCATCGATGTCTCTGCAGCCAAAGAGCGCAGCAACTAGCACCGCAATTTCTTCGACAACGTCAACCATAACAACAACAACAACCGCAGCTGTAACGACAGCGCGTTTAACGACGTCATCAGCTAGCAGCGCAAACAATAATACTTCTGCCGCTGCGCTGCCCGAAAAAGAGAACAAAAACAAAGACAATAATAAGCCGGCTGTGCAGACTGGTATGGATCGCTACATCCAAATCAAAAGGAAGCTTAGCCCCGTAAACTCGCAACGCAAAATAACCCGTGGCAATGCTAACATAGCTGCAATAAAAACGCCCTCTAACTCAAACCGTTTTAAAATCTTGGCAGACTATGAGGATGATGCCGAATCTACTGAAGTCGAAAAAAGGAAGACTAAGCCCCCGCCAATTTACATACACGAAAAAAGTTCCAACGTTCTTGTCAACAAAATTATAGAGCTTATTGGCAAGGACATTTATCACATAATACCACTCGTAAAGGGCAACATCCAGGAAACAAAAGTTCAAACGAAGTCTGAAGATAATTACAGAGTATTATCAAAATATCTCACCGACAAAAAAAATGAACTTTTATACGTATCAGCTTAAAAGCAGCAAGGGCGTGCAAGTCGAACTTAAGGGCATAGAATCCGAAGTATCGCCTGCAGAGATAACAAAGGCGCTAGAGAAGGGATTTAGCGCTAAGACAGTCTTCAATATCCTTAACAGGGATAGAAAGCCGCAGCCACTCTTTAAGGTTGAGCTCGAACAAGAAATTAAGCCCCTAAAGAAATACGAAGTGCACCCTATATACAATCTTCAGTTCCTCCTGCACCGCAGAATTACGGTTGAGGAACCGCAAAAACGCAATGGTCAAACCCTGAAGTCTTCTTCTCGACTGCAGCCAGATCCTCACTAGGACCCAAAAATTCTGCCAAAAATGTTACATAAGCAGCCTCAAAAAGCTCATTGCCGCAATCAGCATACCAAGAACCGAACACGGCTCAGCAGCATCAACCGCAGGAGCAGACAAAAAGTATCTTTGAAGCTATGATATGCAGTCTACAACAAAGCCTTACGGAGTTTATGTCGTTTATGCGTAAAAGATCTTGCAAGATCTGATGCGAAACCAAAATCTATTAATACAAATGCTGGTTTCACAACATTCCAAATAATGACTTCCCTACGAAATTCTACGTGGAACGCTAACGGCGTTTCGCAGCATAAACTCGAGTTAGCGCAATTCCTACTAGACAATCAAATCGATGTAATGCTGCTTTCAGAAACACATCTTACAAACAGATACAATTTTCAACTACGAGGATATTCACTCTATGCAACAAACCATCCAGATGGTTTAGCACACGGCGGGACTGGAATTTTAATCAGGAGCCGTATTAAGCACCATTATCATACGAAATTGCTAAAAACTACCTACAGGCCACATCCATAAATATAAACCTAAATACTGGCAAACAATTAACGCTAGCCGCCGTATACTGCCCCCCACGCTTCACCATAGCCGAAGATTAGTCTATGCAGGTTTTCATCTCACTCGGAGACCACTTCATAGCAGCAGGAGACTACAATGCCAAGCACACACAATGGGGATCGCGTCTCGTGACTCCAAAAGGAAAGCAGCTCTATAATGCAATTATCAAAGCCAAGAACAAGCTCGACTATTTTTCTTCTGGCACACCAACATACTGGCCGGCAGACCCAAAGAAACTTCCCGATGTAATAGACTTTGGGACTACCTAAAACATTCCTAAAAATATGATAAGCGCCGAATACCTTTTGGATCTTTCATCTAATCACTCGCCTGTCCTTTTTACTCTACTCCGACATTCAGGAACATGGGATCAACCTTTAAAACTGACCTCACATAAAACCAATTGGGTTAAGTACAGGAAGTATATTAGCTCACATATTGAGCTAAGTCCTCACCTCAGCGATGAAGCCAACGTAGACAGTTTTGTTAATTCACTGGAATCTGTACTCGTCTCTGCAGCTCGAGTTTCAACACCTCATACTATAAACACACAATGCAATCAAAAGAAGTCAAATCTACAAATCGAACAGCTCGACCTCGAAAAGCGACGCATACGTCGAGCATGGCAATTTCACAGATCGCCATCTGCTAAGCAAAGCTTAAAACATGCCTCACGTCAACTTGCTCAAGCTCTAAAGCAAGAAGAAACATATGTCCACCGCCGCTACATTAAGCAATTGTCAACTAATAGTGCAAAGCACTCACTATGGAGAGCTCACCCAACTCTGAGCTCACCGAAAGAAACCGTGATGCCTATTAGAAATTCCACGGGCGGCTGGGCGCGCAGTGACGCAGACCGAGCCAGCACGTTTGTCAATCACCTTAAAAATGTCTTCCAACCAAATCCTGCCACTAATGCGTTAACTTGGCCGACTCTATCATATGAGCCCCAGCCTCAACATGAGCCAATTGAGTTTCGCCCAAACGAAATCGTAAACATCATCAAAAGACAACTGAATCCGAAAAAATCCCCGGGCTGCGGCCTCATAACTCCCAAAATGATCATCGAGCTCCCATACTGCGCCGTTTGCACTCTCACCCAGCTCTTTAATGCCATCGCAAAACTTGGCCACTTTCCAGTGAGATGGAAAAAGTAAAATATAACAATGATAGCAAAGCCGGGGAAAGACCACACTATCCCCACGTCATATAGACCTATAAGCCTACTCTCTTACTCTGAACAGGCAAAACTGCCAGCCGATTACGTCAAACAACACTCTACTCCCACAAGCAAACGAAGTAACTTACCTAGGAGTACATCTCGACAGAAGACTCACATGGCGCCGGCACATTGAAGCCAAAAGAACACACCTAAAGCTTAAAGCCAGCAGCCTTCATTGGCTTATCAACGCCCAGTCATCTCTAAGCCTTAAATATAAAATCATGCTGTACAACTCGGTAACAAAACCTATATGGATGTACGGCTCCCAGTTATGGGGGAACGACAGCAATAGCAACATTGACATTGTTTAGAGAGTTCAGTCGAAGATCCTGAGAACAATCACCGGCGCACCGTGGTACGTTCGCAACGAAAACATTCGCAACGAAAACATACAGCATTCTACCACTCAAATAAGTGATCGCAGATCACGCCTTCGTCGTAATGACCTACCCACCCAGCGACCGACCTGAGGGACGCGATTTACCACCACTGCTTCTTCCCCTACCTCTGTCTCGCCTCCGCCCAACAAACCGCCACGAGCGACCCATATGGGTCACTTGGTATGTTAACATTGTTGCAACATTGTTGACATCCGCTGGATATGCTGATCCACGTGTGGACTATTTTGCCGACAAAGCGAAATAGCCCAACGGCAGCGATCAAGCCAGCTGTCTTTTGAAATCTGCCAACGATGCAGATTTCGATTCCATTATTCCATATTTCATGTACCATATAACCTAAGCATTTTTATAATAAAGAATCGTTCTCAACAAGCAATTCAAACAAGAAGGTTATCATATCTTGGGACTCAATCTCATAATTTTATTATAACTTGGACTCAAGGCCCATAACTCACGCAACCAGAATGCAGTCTTAGTATACTGTTAGTTAAATTTTAATGTTAAGATTCGTCATAGATCGTAGAAATAAAAGCAAAGCTATATAAAAAAAAAAATAAAAAATAAGGGTCGATTCTCCAGGTTCTCCGCAACCGATTTCCAATATTAGTCGTCTCAATGAAATCGCCTCCTTGCATGCGGATGATAACGCCATGTATTCTGCCTCTGTACTGCTGAGAGCTACGCTGCGTTGCTTTTCGGATTTCCACGAAATCGGTCCTCCTGCCAGATAGAATAGGTATCCAGTATATGATTTTCTTTCAGTTTTGTCGCCTCCCTTGTCAGCGTCCACGTAACCAGTCAAAGCCTCATTGCAATTCTTGCAATGCAATTTTAGGTCCGTTTTCGATGCCAAATACCTCAGGACATGTTTTACTCCTGTCCAGTGCTCACTGTGGGGGTCCTTGTTGCGCTGCGCCAACTTAGAAAAAGAATGTAAAATATCTGGTCTTGATGATAGCGCCAGCCACATGAGTTCGCCTATGACCGCTTTATACCCTTGCTCGTTGACTGTTTCGCATCCCTCTTTCTCGTATGTTGTTCGGAATCCTGCATCCAGTGGAGTTGCCGCTGCTCTACACTCCTTAATGCCGTGCCGCTGAAGCAGACGTTGAAGACGTTCATGAAGAAGACGTTCATTACGGACATGGGAACAGAATATAAGAATTCAATTATAGACGATTTGTGCAAATATTTAAATACGAGGTGTTCAAAAAGTAAGGTGACTCTTCAAATTTCGCGAATTTCAAATTTTTCGATTATCGAAACCTTTTAGAAGTTATACGAGGTGTGTTCAAAAAGTAAGGTGACTTTTCAAATTTCAAATTTTTCAAATTTTTCGATTATCTTCAGTTTTGGGAACAAGAAAAAGTCACATGGGGCCAAATCCGGTGAATATGGTGGCTGAGGCATTATTGTGGTGTTGTTTTTGGCCAAAAAATCCAAATCCTTTGATCCATATTTTTCGATAGCAAAAAATCGCCGAGCTCGCAAAACAACTTGTAACTTTACGCCTCTCACAACCAAACAAAAGAGGATGTTCCATTGAAACTTGGTACAGATGTTAGGGAAGAGTGTACCAATATAACAAAACAAAAAAATCGATAATCGAAAAATTTGAAATTCGCGAAATTTGAAGAGTCACCTTACTTTTTGAACACACCTCGTACAGTTGGAAAAATAGAAAGATGTCATAGAACTTTCAATGAGGTCATACGATTTTACATATCGTTTGATAAAACTGATTGGGACGTATGGCTTCAATATTTTGTCTTCTGTTTCAACACGACCCCATCTATGTCACACACTTATTGTCCATACGAGCTAGTATTCGGTAAAACAAGTAATTTACCGAAACATTTTAATAGCATAGATAGTGTAGAAGCACTATATAATATGAGAGTAAGTATAGATTAGAAGTAGCTTATAAAAGAGCTAGAGTTATGTTAGAAGCAAATAAGAATAGAAATAAACTATTAAGTTATTCCAGTTTGAGAGAAAAAGACGTCCGGCTTGGTTGAGTAGATACAAAAGGAAAGAACTTTATTCGATACTTCTGGTGACTGCAGAGATTACTATCGATACAAATTATACGACAGAGATTACAATGCTATGATAGTTTCAATACCCTTCCTCAAAGTAAGCTCCCATTTAATATTTCAATATAAACTTAACGTCTTGGTAAGCTCACAATGCTTTTGTTTTTGAACGTTTTTCGTTAATATGTCTGCAATCATCTCTTTAGTTGAACGATACTTCAAAACAATCTGCCCTTCCTTAACAACATCTCTTACGAAGTGATACCTGATATCTATGTGCTTCGATCTTGAATGATGTACAGGATTCTTTGCCAACTGCTGCAGGCTTAAATTGTCAGTATTTATTATGGTCGATGTTCCAGGTTCTCCGCAACCGATTTCCAATATAATGAAATCTCAATGAAATCGCCTCCATGCGGATGATAACGCCATGTATACTGCTTCCGTACTGCTGAGAGTTACGCTGCGTTGCTTTTCTGGAATAGATATCCAGTGTATGATTTTCTATCTGTTTTTCCGCCTCCCCAGTCAGCGTCCACGTAACCAGTCAAAGCCTCATTGTAATTCTTGTAATGCACTTTTAGGTCCCTTGTCGATGCCAAATACCTCAGGACATGTTTTACTCCAGTCCAGTGCTCACTGTGGGGGTCCTTGTTGCGCTGCGCCGTCTTAGAAACAGAATGTAAAATATCTGGTCTTGATGATAGCGCCAGCCACATGAGTTCGCCTTTGTCCGCTTTATACCCTTGCTCGTTGACTGTTTCGCATCCCTCTTTCTCGCATGTTATTTGGAATCCTGCATCTAGTGGAGTTGCAGCTGTTCTACACTCCTTAATGCCGTGCCGCTGAAGCAGATTCTCAATATACAGGCTGTGGCTTAGCCTTATCTCGCCCAGTTCGTCTTCTCAATGAACTTCCAGTCCAAGAAACATGTGCAACTGTGCGTGATCAACACATTCAAATGATTGGGCGATTTTGCTTTTTGTGCCAATGAGATAATTTTTATCTTGACAGGCTATGATCAGGTCGTCCACGTATACAAGAATAAGTGTTAGATGCTGTCCACTTGTATTCATGTACAGACATGGCTCGTTTGTACATGGACTAAAACCAATACTTAGCAGAACGCCATCCAATTTACAATTCCACTCTCTGTCAGACTGTTTAAGGCCGTAAATTGCCTTCTTTAGCAACAGAACGCCGTCCGCGTGATCTTTGGCAAGAAATCCGCTTGGTTGTTTCATGTACACGGTGTCTGTTAAATCGCTATTTAGATAAGCCGTACAGGCATCCACCTGGTGCAAATATAATTTTAACTGGGCAGCTAGGGCAAGTATGAAACGAATACTTTCCATCCGACAAACAGGTGAAAAAGTCTCAGCATAATTAATTCCATACTGCTGTGAACAGCCTTTGGCTACTAGGCGTGCTTTATACCGCTGCACTTGCCCAATGGCATCCCTCTTCACAGTAAAAATCCACTTGCAGCCTATAGCGCGATCTGTCTTAGGGAGATCTACTATCTGCCATGTCTGGTTTTTCATTAGAGCCAATTGCCGCACCTAAGACATTGTACTGCTTTCGCGGGCGTCCAGGTTTGCCCGTGCGAATTAGCTCAGGTCTGCCAGGACCCACTCGATTTCCATCATGTGCGTTGTGCTCATCCCCCCCGGTGTCCTCATCTTCTGCGCTAACGACCTCCTCTGCGCTGATGAACTCGTCGCTGCTGCGAAAATTTTTATGCCGTCTTCGTCTTTTTCGTATGAGCTTTCGTTATCCGAACTGGCGAATTCCTGCAAACTGACTTTGCCATCTCAGCTTACATTGTTGCTGCAGTTGTCCCTCTCATCCTTCATCTCACACTGGCTTGTGGCAGATCAAACGATACGACTCCAGCATCTTTCGCCAGGTTATCAGCTCGCTCGTCGAAAAGTACGTCCCTCTTTTCGATGACTTGTCCTGTGCTTGGGTCGTATAGCAGATACCCTTTGGCTGTTCGAGAATAACCGACCATTCGGTATTCTTTTCCCTTTTTCTGGAACTTGCTTCGGTTATGACCCTTATAAAGTGCAACTGCGAAAGAACCAAACACTTTCAAATGAGATATAGATGGTTTTTTACCGTTCCGTGCTTCGTAGGCGCTCTGTTCCGCAGATACACGGCTGTGTATATAGCCTCTCCCCATAAGGATTCCGCCAGGCCAGATTGCGTCAGCAAGCATCGGGCCATCTCCACTAACGTACGGTTAGCCTTCTCTGCTACTCCGTTTTTTTGTGGTCTGTACGGGATTGTCAGTTGCCGCCTGATCCCATTCGCTTTGAGAAACTTGTCAAAGGTTGCATTAACAAATTCCTTTCCGTTGTCGCTTCGTGTGCACTTCAGAAGCTTTCCAGTTTGCCTCTCCACGAGTTCCTTAAACTCTAGGAACTTAGAGCATACCTCGTCTTTGCCTTCATAAACGACGATAATCGTCAAAAAATATCGATTTCCACCCAAGGATCTTGTACTAAAAGGGCCGCATACGTCTGCATGAATAAGTTCTAATATTTCACTGGTTGGGTTTTCAGCTTTATGTGGAAATGGCTGTCAAGTATTTTGCTCAACATGCAAGATGTATTTTGCGGTAAGCTACAACCTTCCATTCCAGGAACCATGCCCTTCTTCACGATATCACCCAGACTACGATAATTAATGTGCCATAAATTTCCATCGGCACTGGCAGCCGCAAAGCACTAATTGGACTTTCCCTCGAATGTATCACCGTTTTCTCCGTTTTGGATGATCTTTTCATGCCTTTCGTTAAAATGCACCAAATTGCCTTTAGAAACGGTTTGACTTACGGACATGAAGTTTCCCTTCATCGTAGGAACAAATAAAACATCCTTTAGTCGATCCGTCTTTATCTTGACCATTCCTTTTCCTTCCGCCTTCAGAAATCCGTCTCCAGCTAAACCAATCGTCTCGGTGTGCTTCTCCAGGGTTGTAAACAAACTCTCGTTACAGCACATATGGCTTGTAGCTCCGCTATCCAAGCACCACTTTGTGCGGCCAAAGCTATCCGCATCCAGAGCTCCCAATAAGCTGCACTGTTTTTGAACAGTTGGATCCTGCTTCTTCCTCTCGGATCCATCCGATCGACATTCGGCCTTGACATGCCCTCGCTTGCCACAGTTATAGCAAATGACATTCTTCCAACTCTTTTTGTAACTGGCTTTGTAGTGTTTGCAACAAAAGCCTGTGCTTGCATGTCACTCGATGCAGACTGAGATCGTCTCTCTCCCTCTTCCTTGATCTTGATTCGCAGTACCTCAAATTCTGGCAATGTATCGCGCGTCTCGATGGCTACCACAAAATTTTCGTACTCCTTTGGAAGACTCGATAGTAGGATTATAGCTCGAAGCTCCTCACTTAACTCAATTCCCACCGACGATAGCTGATCCAAAACCTCGCTGAACGCATTCAGGTGACTGGAAACATTTTGGCCATCATCCATCTTTAGACTCAGCAACGTTTTGTAGAGCGAAACCTTTCTTACTGGCCCACTTGGTTGATGTACCTCCCTCAGTTTTGTCCAGGCCTCAAACTATGTCGTACACGTTTTTATGTAGCTCAGCTGCGAAGTTTTAACGCTAAGGGTCACGGTTACTGTCACGGCTTGGCCAATTTGAGTTTTCACCGGCATCTTCCAGTTTTAACTCGCCTGACGCCAAGTCCCACAGCTCCGCGTATACCAGTACTCTGCGCATCTGTATATGCCAAGAATCATAATTCTTTTCCTCCAATTTGTCTATTTCGTAAAGCGCACTCATGCTGAAGCTTTCTTTGTAGCGATCCGATTCCAATTCCAACTCACTGCTTGCACTCGTAATGCAAACGCCGCTTCTATTACACAACTTATTGAAATTTCTTTTTCCTCAAAAACCGCGTGGCCTATACATGTATATCTATGTATGTGTGTCCCGGGCCAATAACCTCTTGTTGAGTTATTCCCGTTTGAGAGAAAAAAAAATAAAATCAGGCAGCTTAAACTGGCACCGTGGGAAAATATCTTTCATCATCTACCAAACGATTATATCAAAAATATGTGCAATAGAACATTAAAGTCGTTAAGAGTGGCGCTACTAAACCCGGTGACCCAAATAAAAAGTTTTAAAGAAATAGAAGCTATATTATCTACATATCATGATGATCCAATTCAAGGAGGTCATACTGGCATATCAAAAACTGTGGCCAAAGTAAAAAGAAACTATTACTGGAAAAGTATGTCTAAAGATATAACTGAGTACGTAAGAAAATGTCAAAAATGTCAGGAAGCGAAAATTATATCGCACCTAAAAATGTTTTCGACAGAATGATAGTGGAAACTATTGGTCCACTACCAAAATCTGAAAATGGCAATGAATATGTAGTCACGCTAATATGTGACTTAACATACTATCTAGTTGCCATTGCAAATAAGAACGAAAGTTTTGTTAACATAGTTCTATTAATATTTAATTAAATAAAATTATTGTTTTTTATTTTTGTAACTTCAGTTTATTTTCTTCACGTTGTGTTCTTGTTCGCGTCTGCTCACCAAGTCAACTCAAAAGCTTTTTGTGTCTTCTTTGTAGTCCAGAGAGCTTGTGATCTCTCTCTCTCTCTCTTGTTAAATGTAAGCGAAGAGAATGAAAGCTTCGACTACATAACTTCATTTAAAGATGTAATGTAATTTTCCTTATATTTTAGAATGTTGTTACGTCCAAGTTTTTTGTCACAATTTCCATATTGAATATTCATTAGCGTATTTTATATTGCTGAGTGATAGCTGTTATTATAATATTCTAAAGCTTTAATAACTTTATCTTTGATTGATAGATCTTTGTTTTCGAGGTATATTATCCTTATCTTCTGTCCAGCTGTCCGTATGAACGCTGAGTTCTCAGGAACTATAAGAAGAAGTGAAGATTTTTGAGGTCCCTACGCAGCGCAAGTTTATTACAGCATCCTGCCACGCCCACTCTAACGCAAATCGCACAAAATCGCAAAATAAAATCGCTGAAATCTCAGGAATTATTAGAGCTAGAAAGTTGAAGTTCAGAATGTATAATCCTTAGATGCCAACGGATCTTGTATTGGTAATACTATCCAGCCACACAAGGCTCAAAAGACGGTTTTCGCATTTTCTAGAAAAGCTGATATCTCGTCTAGCTACGCCTACCCTAACGCCCACAAAACCCGGAAAACCAAAAATCTAAAAAAAAAATCTTCCAAATATTTTGGAAACTATAGGTTTTGCTTAAGAATACGAATTTAAGAGATGCCACTGCAGCTTTTTTTTATATTGCTTTGCTTTTATTTATTGAATATACTCTTAATTTTGATACTAACCATAAGTTGACGATTCTTAACATTAAAATTTAACTAACAGTAACAGTAACAGACTGCATTCTGGTTGCGCGTCCCTCAGGTCGGTCGCTGGATGGGAAGGTTATTGCGACGATGGCGTGATTGATTGCTCAACCTTGTTAGACCTCTCGCCAGGTGGTTAGGGTGCACCGATAGCTTGGTAAAGTTCTTTACCTTTTGTTCAGCGATCACTTCTTTGACTGGTAGAATGTTTAAGTCGCCGTGTATGTTTTCGTTGCGAACGTACCACGGTGCCCCGGTGATTGTTCTCAGGATCTTCGACTGAACTCTCTGAACAATGTCAATGTTGCTATTGCTGGCGTTCCCCCATAACTGGGAGCCGTACATCCATATAGGTTTTAGTACCGAATTGTACAGCAGGATTTTATTTTCAAGGCTAAGAGGTGACCGGGCGTTGATAAGCCAATGAAGACTGCTGGCTTTTAGCTTTAGGTGTGTTCTTTTGGCTTCAATGTGCCGGCGCCATGTGAGTCTTCTGTCGAGATCTACTCCGAGGTAAGTTACTTCGTTTGCTTGTAGAGCTGAGTGTTGTTTAATGTAATCGGCGGGCAGTTTTGTCTGTTTGCCTGTTACCCTGAGGAACTCCAGCTCCAACGGTGTAATCATCAGATATAGCAGTGTTGCACCTCACAACAAATTTTCTGTCGTGAAGGTAAGACTCTTAAATCTTGTGGGTGCTGTAGGGGAGCATTGTCTTGATCTTGTACATTAGACCTTCTAGCCAGACTCTATCAAATGCTTGATAGACATCTAAAAATATGGCAGTACAGTACTCTCGTGTTTCGAAAGCGTTTCGAATTTCTGATGTTATCCGGTTGACCTGCTCAATTGTTTCATTCTTTTCACGAAACCCAAATTGGTGTGATGGGATTCCTGGATTCTCAGGTATGTGTTTATCCGAGTCATTAGGCATTTTTCAAAGAGTTTGGATAGGCAAGAGAGTAGGCTTATAGGTCTATATGACGTGGGGATAGTGTGGTCTTTCCCCGGCTTTGCTATCATTATTATAATTGACTTTTTCCATCTCACTGGAAAGTGGCCAAGTTTTGCGATGGCATTAAAGAGCTGGGTGAGAGTACAAACGGCGCAGTATTGGAGCTCAATGATCATTTTGGGAGTTATGAGGTCGCAGCCTGGGAATTTTTTCGGATTCAAATGTCTTTTGATGATGTTTACGATTTCGTTTGGGGGAAACTCAATTGGCTCATGTTGAGGATGGGGCTCATATGATAGAGTCGGTAAAGTGAACGCATTAGTGGCAGGATTTGGTTGAAAGACATTTTTAAGGTGATTGGCAAACGTGCTGGCTCTGTGTGCGTCACTGCGCGCCCAGCAGCCTGTGGAATTTCTAAAAGGCATCACGGTTTCTTTCGGTGAGCTCAGCTTTCTTGTTCGCGTCTGCTCACCAAGTCAACTCAAAAGCTTTTTGTGTCTTCTTTGTAGTCCAGAGAGCTTGTGATCTCTCTCTCTCTCTCTTGTTAAATGTAAGCGAAGAGAATGAAAGCTTCGACTACATAACTTCATTTAAAGATGTAATGTAATTTTCCTTATATTTTAGAATGTTGTTACGTCCAAGTTTTTTGTCACAATTTCCATATTGAATATTCATTAGCGTATTTTATATTGCTGAGTGATAGCTGTTATTATAATATTCTAAAGCTTTAATAACTTTATCTTTGATTGATAGATCTTTGTTTTCGAGGTATATTATCCTTATCTTCTGTCCAGCTGTCCGTATGAACGTTGAGTTCTCAGGAACTATAAGAGATAAAAAGTTCAGATTAACCGTGAAGATTTTTGAGGTCCCTACGCAGCGCAAGTTTATTACAGCATCCTGCCACGCCCACTCTAACGCAAATCGCACAAAATGGCAAAATAAAATCGCTGAAATCTCAGGAATTATTAGAGCTAGAAAGTTGAAGTTCAGAATGTATAATCCTTAGATGCCAACGCATCTTTTATTGGTAATACTATCCAGCCACACAAGGCTCAAAAGACGGTTTTCGCATTTTCTAGAAAAGCTGATATCTCGTCTAGCTACGCCTACCCTAACGCCCACAAAACCCGGAAAACCAAAAATCTAAAAAAAAATCTTCCAAATATCTCGGAAAGTATAGGTTTTGCTTAAGAATACGAATTTAAGAGATGCCACTGCAGCTTTTTTTTATATTGCTTTGCTTTTATTTATTGAATATACTCTTAATTTTGATACTAACCATAAGTTGACGATTCTTAACATTAAAATTTAACTAACAGTATACTAAGACTGCATTCTGGTTGCGCGTCCCTCAGGTCGGTCGCTGGATGGGAAGGTTATTGCGACGATGGCGTGATTGGTTGCTCAACCTTGTTAGACCTCTCGCCAGGTGGTTAGGAAAGTCACTGGAAAGTGGCCAAGTTTTGCGATGGCATTAAAGAGCTGGGTGAGAGTACAAACGGCGCAGTATGGGAGCTCAATGATCATTTTGGGAGTTTGTAACGGTCCTGCTTCGGGGTGCCTGGGACGGTTCACCGGATACCAGCAGTTCGTTCCAACATTTAGTTTGATGTCAGGCGTGGTTGCTAGAAAAGAAGGTTCCACCCAGAGTAAGGACGCAGCAGGTTCGGTTAAGTTAGATTATATCTCAGTTGTTTATTTCATTTCTAGGGTTACAGAGTTATTTTACAAGGTTTCGGCGGGTCGTCGCCGGGCGGTCTGCGGGGCCAGGAGGGAGAGCTTCCGAGGGAGGGTAGTCGGGTGTCCGATGCTCCGTAGGGTGCCGAGGGGGAGGCCGTTTGGGAACCGGGCCTGACCGTCTGGGCGATCCGCTAGCTAAAGAAAGAAGAGACAAAAATGGAAACGAAAAGAATGGGTGACGGCCCGAGGGCCGGTTACGCGAGCGAGTGTGAATGTGATGAGGAAAAGATTATGGAATCGGTATGATAAAAGAATGACTAGAAACCCAGTGGGTCTCGGGTGAGAGATGACACGAGGCCCTTTGGGTCCGACGTGTGAGTGATGCAAAGCCCCGGTAGGGCTGTTGCTAGAGATGATGCGAGGCCCTTGGGGTCCGTCGCGTAAGAACTGCAAAGTCCCTGTGGGACTCTTGCGAGAGATGCCGCGAGGCCCTTGAGGTCCGACGCGTAAGAGATGCAAAGTCCCTGTGGGACTCTTACGAGAGATGACGCGAGGCCGTTGAGGTCCGACGCGTAAGAGATGCAAAATCCCTGTGGGACTCTTGCGAGAGATGACGCGAGGCCCTGAAGGTCCGACGCGTAAGAGACGCAAAGCCGGGTAAGGCTGTTGCGACAGTGCCTGGCAGTGATCCCGTGGATCTGCTGCGGCAAGCATCGGCGAATGGCCGATGGCAGTGCTCCCTCGGTATGACCGAGGTCGAATTTATTAGATTTAGCCTGAGGCTAAATCTGACCCAAAAAAGTGACTAGTGCTGGTGAGGGTGCCCAACTGCGGGAGAGGGCTGATCTTACCTGGGTGAGATCCACCGCACAAGTGACTCTTCCCAGAAACTGGTCCTCCTTATATACCCGGTGGGTGCCGCCAGTGTGCCCGTTCCCGAAAATCCTTATCTTCTGTCCAGCTGTCCGTATGAACGTTGAGTTCTCAGGAACTATAAGAGATAAAAAGTTCAGATTAACCGTGAAGATTTTTGAGGTCCCTACGCAGCGCAAGTTTATTACAGCATCCTGCCACGCCCACTCTAACGCAAATCGCACAAAATGGCAAAATAAAATCGCTGAAATCTCAGGAATTATTAGAGCTAGAAAGTTGAAGTTCAGAATGTATAATCCTTAGATGCCAACGCATCTTTTATTGGTAATACTATCCAGCCACACAAGGCTCAAAAGACGGTTTTCGCATTTTCTAGAAAAGCTGATATCTCGTCTAGCTACGCCTACCCTAACGCCCACAAAACCCGGAAAACCAAAAATCTAAAAAAAAATCTTCCAAATATCTCGGAAAGTATAGGTTTTGCTTAAGAATACGAATTTAAGAGATGCCACTGCAGCTTTTTTTTATATTGCTTTGCTTTTATTTATTGAATATACTCTTAATTTTGATACTAACCATAAGTTGACGATTCTTAACATTAAAAATTTAACTAACAGTATACTAAGACTGCATTCTGGTTGCGCGTCCCTCAGGTCGGTCGCTGGATGGGAAGGTTATTGCGACGATGGCGTGATTGGTTGCTCAACCTTGTTAGACCTCTCGCCAGGTGGTTAGGAAAGTCACTGGAAAGTGGCCAAGTTTTGCGATGGCATTAAAGAGCTGGGTGAGAGTACAAACGGCGCAGTATGGGAGCTCAATGATCATTTTGGGAGTTTGTACGGTCCGAGCTCGGGGGCCGGGCATACCGGAACCAGAGTTGTCCAAATTGTTGATGCAGGCGGGGCGAAAAGAAGGCCACCCAGAGAAGGACGCAGGCAGGTCTTGGTAGTAGGATAACCAGTTGTTGTTACTAGGGAAGGTATTTAAGGTCGGGGCGCCAGGCCTTGCGGGCCAGGAGGGAGAGCCCCGAGGGAGGGAGCGGGGGCCGAGCCCGAGGGGCCGAGGGGAGTGTTGGAACCGGCCGACCGCGGGCGACCAAAAAAAAGAAAAAAAAAAAAAAAGAGCCCAGCCTGAGGGCTGGCGAGCGAGTGGAATGGAGAGAAAAGATAGGAACGGAAAAAAAAACAGAAACCCAGGGGCCGGGAAAAAGGCCCTTGGCCGACGGAGGAGCCCCCGGAGGCTGTGGAAAGGAGGGCCCTGGGCCGCGCGAAGAACGCAAAGCCCCGGAGCCCAAAAGCCGAGGCCCTGAACGCGAAGAGAGCAAACCCGGGACTCTCGAGAGAAGGAGAGCCGTGAGGCCGACGCGAAGAGGGCAAAACCCCGGGACCGGAAAACAGGCCCGAAGGCCCGACGCGAAGAGGACCAAAACCCGGGACCCTGGAAGCAGGCCCGAAGGCCGACGGAAGAGACCAAAACTGGGCTGGAAAAAGGCCCGAAGGCCGAGGGAAGAGACAAAGCCGGGGTGCGGAGGCCGGGCAGGACCCGGACTGTGCGAAGAGAAGGCCGAGGCAGGCTCCCCGGAGACCGAGGCGAAGGTTATAATTTCCGAGGCCAAACCGACCCAAAGGCAGGCTGGGAGGGCCCAACGCGGAGAGATGATCACCGGGGGAGACCAACGCAAAAGCGTGGGACTTCCCAGAAACTACCTTTTATAACCCGGGGGGCCGCCAGGGCCCGCCCGAAAACCCTTGAGGGACCGGCCCGGGGGACCGAGTGTCACACAGGCGCCCGCGATCAAATAAACTATTATAAAACCAAAACTATTAGTGCTTTCCCCTAAACAGAAAAATACCAAGTACTATATTGACCCCTACAACCAAAAAATACCAAGTACTATGTTGGCCCAGGCTATTTTACTTGTACCCTTTTGCGCCCCGGAACCACCCCCGTTGCGGGCGGCGGCCGAGCGCCTCCCGAAACCGGGCACCCATGGCACCAACGCGCGGCGCCAAACAACCCCCCACCCGGGGGGCCGGGGAAGGACCCCCGACCAACGCCCCTAAGCCCCCCCGCCCTAGGGGCCCCCACGCCCCCCCGGCGCCTGCCGAAGGACCGCCCCCGAAACAATCCGTGGCCCCTCGCACCAAGGCTCGGGGTGTTGGAGGCCCCGGGTTCCTCCCACTGCCAGAATTGCCACGGCGGCCGAGACTTACCCGCGGACCGCCACCCCAGTATTATATCCGGAAGAAGAGAGGAGGGGAGCCCCGAGACCAAAACTGAGACGGCCGCCGGGGTGCTCTGCACGGGACGCGGCCGCCGCCCCCGACCCCATTGGCCCTCCCGTCCCTCGACCCCCCGGCCACCTGCGACCCGCCGGCCGCCGACCTTACCGGCCGGGGCCCGGCTGGGATACTTGGCCCTCTGGGGCCCATAGTGGGGCAGCCCCGGAACCGCTCTTTGGTGTGATTGCTGTTCCGAAAGAGAGAGGAAGTTGGTACACGGTATGGGCGATCGCCTGGGTGTGTCTGTATCTTAAACCCAAGTAGCCCGTTTTTAATCAGCCCCGTTCCTCTGCCGTGTAACCGGAAAACCCGACCCCCAGCCCAAGGAGTTGCAACTTGCAACTACACACAAGGCGGGTCCCACCACACCACTGCTATTTGGCTCCAACCCTTCGAGGAAGTGGTTCTGATTTCCGCGGGTCTATATCCGAAGTTGACCGGACAGGCCCACCGGGAACCAACAAACCAACCGAACCCGAAGGCCCGAACCAGCCTTAAGAGATGGCCGGCAGCCGACCGAGGCGCTGTAACGAGCACAACCCGAGGTTCCCACGGTTGTCCCCCGCAACTAAGGTTTCACTGCCGCGGCGCCGCGTTTGCGCGGGGCCGCGCAGAATGCTGTTTATTCCCCAGTGTTCCATAGCTGTCTTGGTCTTCCTGCCGGTGAGGGTACTCCGTTGTCAGATATCAGGATCTTAGGGGCTCCAATCCTTGCTATCACCTTTTCCGGAATACCTTCAGGAACGTGTCCGCCGTTGCTTGCCGTACCGCCGTTAATCCTACCCACTTTGAAAATTTATCTACGATTACTACCAAAATAGTATTCCCGTGTCGTGTCCTTGGTAGTGGGCCCACAAAATCCACACATAATAGGTTTCCCATGGAGCCTCGGCGATCTTTGTCAGCATCTGTCCTGCTGGGTGTTCGTTGCGACGTCTTGTACTGCTGACAGGTTTCGCATGTCTTCACAAAGGTTACGATGTCCTTCTTCATACCCTGGCCAGAAATACTGCTTTTCGTGACCCTCCTGAGTGTTTTGAATATCCCTAGGTGGCCTGCCGCCTCCTGGCGATGGTTCTCTCATGCACCGCCTGTGCCCTCTTCTCCCGCGACGCACAGCTTCCAGGGGTTAAGGTCTCCCTTCTTGGAAGCCCTGTTTGGCCAATCTTCCGCCCTCGATCCTATATTCCTCGTCTCCAGGGTTCTACTGGCATTCCTTGTATTTCTTTTCTAGCCAGCCCGGTCCTGTTCGGTGCCATTTTTACCTCGACTGGTGGCGCGCGAGACAATGCGTCTGCTTCACGGCGTTCAGTTTTCCCTTGCGGTATCTTACTTCGAATTGAAACTGTTGCAAGCCTAATGCCCACCTTGCCACTCTGCCCGAAGGGCTTTCCAATCGAATTCAGCCATCTGAGTGCTTGATGGTCGGTTATCACTACGAACCTGTACCCTTCCAAGTACATCTTGTGATTTGTGGATACTCCAATATATAGCGAGACATTCTTTTCGGTGGCATCTGTAGTTCCGCTCCGCTTGGTTCAACCTCCTGCTCGCATATGCTATCACTCGTTCCCCTTCTGGGTTCTCCTGCGTCAGCACTGCCCCTATCCTGAAGTCGCTGGCGCGTCCGTTTGTAACACGAACTGCCTGGTGAAATCGGGACATGCCTTGGTGCCCGTGTTAAGCTGGTCTTTATTTGATCAAATGCTGCCTGATGTCAGGGGTTGCCAGTCGAACTTTCTCCCCTTTCTGTATTAGTTCTGGAGTGGGTCTGCCTGTTCCGAGAACCCCGGTATGAATTTCCCTGTACCATGACGCCATTCCCAAAAAGCTGTGGACTTCCTTGGTTGTGCCTGGCATGGGTAGTTCCCTTATGGCTGCCACTTTATCCGGGTCTGTCTGTATTCCTTGATCGGTTACGATATGTCCCAGATACCTTAGCTCTTTTTGAAAGAAATGGCATTTTTCCGCGTTGATTTTTAGGTTCGCTTCTTGGAGCCGCCTAAACACCTCCTGTAGCTTCTCCAGGTGCTCCCTTATTCCTTCCAATTACCACGATGTCATCAGATATGCGAATGCAAACGGCTCCATTTCTGGCCCTATGATGGTATCCAGGGCTCTTTGGAACGTTGCCGGTGCCGTGGTGGAGACCAAATGGCATCACCTTCCATTGGAACAGCCCTCGTCCTGGTACAGTAAATGCAGTGTACTGCTTACTATCCGCGTCCATTGGTATTTGCCAGTACCCTGCCTTCAGGTCGATTGTGCTAATGAACTTGGCCTCCCGGAGTTGGTTTAATATGAAATCCATCCTTGGTACCGGGTATGCGTCTTTCTCCGTTTTCCTGTTTAGTAGCCTGTAGTCCACACACATTCTCCATTCGTTGTTTTTCTTTCGTACCAAGACTACCGGCGCGCTGTATGAGCTTCGTGAGGGTTCCTATCAGCCCCTGGTCCAATAGTTCGTTTACCTGTTCGTTTATAATGGCTTGCTGTTTTGGGTTGCGCGGGTAATAGCGTTGTTTCACTGGTCTTTCGTCCTTCATGTATATTGTGTGCGTTGCGATCGTACTGCATCCCTTCATCCTTTCAAACACCATCATTTGTTCCTCCAGATATGTCTGGATCTCCTCCTCGGATGGCTCCGTTTTTATTCCTGCTTCCTCCCGCTGTTTCCGTTTTGGTTCCTCCTGAGGCTCTCTGATGGTTATTTTCTGTTGGTCGCATCGTATTATCGTTCCTACTTTTGCCAAGAAGTCCATCCCCAGCAGCATTCCTCCTGTCACTTGGTCCAGGATCAAGAAACTTAGCTTGAATCGCTTGCTCCCGAACTGGACGAGCGTGGCGAAACTCCCCATTACCTTTTGTCTTGCTCCGTTTGCCAGGGTTATTTCCTCCCTTTCCTCGTTCCATCTACCCTGCTTCCTTAGGCTTCGATAACTTCCCTGGTCGATCAGCGCTTCTTGATGCCCCGGTGTCCACTATTCCCTTCGCCCTTTTCGTTCCGATCCTTACCTCTGCCGTTGCCTGGAATCCATCGTAGCTTATCCCTCCTCTTCCTGCCGGTCCTAGTGCTCGGTCCTGTACTGCCAGAGTCGCCTGCTCCAGCCTCCTGTTGACGTCCGGCCGGGCTCTACAAAATTCGGTTGTCCTCCGCTCGTTTCTCCCGCACACCCAGCAGAATAACCTTGGAGGGTTGCCGCACGCCCTTGTGGCGTGTCCTGTTCCCTCCACACCTCAGTGCAGATCTCCGGCCTTAGTCCGTGGCTCCTTGTCTCTGCCGGGTGATCCTGATTTTCCGCCGCCTCGATTTCCTCCACCTCCTCTGCTAGTGTTAGGAACTCTGTCAGTGATGCAAAACCTGATCTTCGTGCATAAAGCTTTATTTTGCTCCGACAGTTCTTGTATATCCTATCCAGTTTTTCTTTTTCTGAGTAACTGGTGAACCTCATCAGCTTCCTCAGCTCCATTGCATATGCCCGAGTGGGTTCCCCTTCTTTCTGCCGGAGTTGTCCGATTTTTAAATCCAGTTGCTCCTGGTACCTTGGTGGTAGGAAGTACTCTAGGAGTTCCCCTCTCAATTCTTCCCATGTTCTTACCCGACTTGGCGTCGTATTCCACCAGTCTTCTGCGGCGCCTTCCAAGATGAAAGGCATCGTTTGTACCAATTCATCCTTGTCTATGCCATATCCTGTGGCCCATTCTTCCATCTTGCCTAGGAACTCCAGTGGGTTGGATGTGGCCTGGTATCGTATTCCCCAACTTCTTACTCTGTCCAGAGATTCCACTTTCCTCCTGTCTCCCATGCTCTGCGTCTCCTCTTTCGTGGCTGTCCTTTTGCTGTCCGGCTCGACCTGGGCCCCTCCACCCGGTAGTTCCATCTTCTTGTACTTGCTTGATACCTCCATTAATCTTGTCCTGATCTCCTCTGTGTGCTCCGTGCTCTTCGTGTATGTTGACAGTCTTTGTCTTAGCTCCCTTGATCCTCCGCTTGGGTCTACGCCGAATTCACTCGCGTATTCTACCAGCTCTGCTTTTGTAGCCTGGTATACCCAGCTCGACATTACTCTCTTAGTGTCCTTTTTCCTGCAACCACTTCAACCTGTTCGGGCGCCATGTAACGGTCCTGCTTCGGGGTGCCTGGGACGGTTCACCGGATACCAGCAGTTCGTTCCAACATTTAGTTTGATGTCAGGCGTGGTTGCTAGAAAAGAAGGTTCCACCCAGAGTAAGGACGCAGCAGGTTCGGTTAAGTTAGATTATATCTCAGTTGTTTATTTCATTTCTAGGGTTACAGAGTTATTTTACAAGGTTTCGGCGGGTCGTCGCCGGGCGGTCTGCGGGGCCAGGAGGGAGAGCTTCCGAGGGAGGGTAGTCGGGTGTCCGATGCTCCGTAGGGTGCCGAGGGGGAGGCCGTTTGGGAACAGGGCCTGACCGTCTGGGCGATCCGCTAGCTAAAGAAAGAAGAGACAAAAATGGAAACGAAAGAATGGGTGACGGCCTGAGGGGCCGGTTACGCGAGCGAGTGTGAATGTGATGAGGAAAAGATTATGGAATCGGTATGATAAAAGAATGACTAGAAACCCAGTGGGTCTCGGTGAGAGATGACACGAGGCCCTTTGGGTCCGACGTGAATGGATGCAAAGCCCCGGTAGGGCTGTTGCTAGAGATGATGCGAGGCCCTTGGGGTCCGTCGCGTAAGAACTGCAAAGTCCCTGTGGGACTCTTGCGAGAGATGACGCGAGGCCCTTGAGGTCCGACGCGTAAGAGATGCAAAGTCCCTGTGGGACTCTTACGAGAGATGACGCGAGGCCGTTGAGGTCCGACGCGTAAGAGATGCAAAATCCCTGTGGGACTCTTGCGAGAGATGACGCGAGGCCCTGAAGGTCCGACCCGTAAGAGACGCAAAATCCCTGTGGGACTCCTGCGAGAGATGACGCGAGGCCCTGAAGGTCCGACGCGTAAGAGACGCAAAATCCCTGTGGGACTCCTGCGAGAGATGACGCGAGGCCCTAAAGGTCCGACGCGTAAGAGACGCAAAGCCGGGTAAGGCTGTTGCGACAGTGCCTGGCAGTGATCCCGTGTATCTGCTGCGGCAAGCATCGGCGAAAGGCCGATGGCAGTGCTCCCTCGGTATGACCGAGGTCGAATTTATTAGATTTAGCCTGAGGCTAAATCTGACCCAAAAAAGTGACTAGTGCTGGTGAGGGTGCCCAACTGCGGGAGAGGGCTGATCTTACCTGGGTGAGATCCACCGCACAAGTGACTCTTCCCAGAAACTGGTCCTCCTTATATACCCGGTGGGTGCCGCCAGTGTGCCCGTTCCCGAAAATCCCTTTCTGTAGTGTGACCGTTCGGCCCGGTGGTGTGACCGATCGTGGTTCACTAAGGCGCGCCCGCGCATTCAAATTCAAATCTTATTTATTTAATAACTCAACAGCGACTATTTCAGTGTCTTTTCTCTCCTTATAACTATGAAAAAATTATCCTAAGTACTTCATTATTTGACTCTCCTTACAACTATAACAAATTATCCTAAGTACTTCATTGTTTGGCTCCATGGCTATTTTTATATCTTATCCTCTTTTTTATGCGCCCCGGGCGTCATAAGTTATGAGGTCGCAGCCTGGGGATTTTTTCGGATTCAAATGTCTTTTGATGATGTTTACGATTTCGTTTGGGCGAAACTCAATTGGCTCATGTTGAGGCTGGGGCTCAAATGATAGAGTCGGTAAAGTGAACGCATTAGTGGCAGGATTTGGTTGGAAGACATTTTTAAGGTGATTGACAAACGTGCTGGCTCTGTGTGCGTCACTGCGCGCCCAGCAGCCTGTGGAATTTCTAAAAGGCATCACGGTTTCTTTCGGTGAACTCAGAGTTGGGTGAGCTCTCCATACTGAGTGTTTTGTACTATTAGTTGACAATTTCTCAATGTAGCGGCGGTGGACATATGTTTCTTCTTGCTGTAGAGCTTGAGCAAGTTGACGTGAGGCATGTTTTAAGCTTTGATTATCAGATGGCGATCTGTGACATTGCCATTCTCGACGTATGCGTCGCTTTTCGAGGTCGAGCTGTTCGATTTGTAGATTTGTCTTCATTTGATTGCATTGTGTGTTTATAGTATGAGGCGTTGAAACTCCACTGTCCACGTTGGCTTCATCGCTGAGGTGAGCACTTAGCTCAATGTGTAAGCTAATATACTTCATGTACTTAACTCAATTGGTTTTATGTGAGGAGAGTTTTAATGGTTGATCCCATGTTCCTCGATGTCGGAGTAGAGTAAAAAGGACAGGCGAGTGATTAGATGATAGATCCGAAAGGCATTCGGCGCTTATCATATTTTTAGTAATGTTTTTGGTAATCCCAAAGTCTATTACATCGGGAAGTTTCTTTGGGTCTGCCGGCCAGTATGTTGGTGTGCCAGAAGAAACATAGTCGAGCTTGTTCTTGGCTTTGATAATTGCATTATAGAGCTGCTTTCCTTTTGGAGTCACGAGACGATATCCCCAGTGTGTGTGCTTGGCATTGTAGTCTCCTGCTGCTATGAAGTAGTCTCCGAGTGAGTTGAAAAACTGCATAAACTCATCTTCGGCTATGGTAAAGCGTGGGGAGCAGTATACGGCGGCTAGCGTTAATTGCTTGACAGTATCTTGCATTTTTGTACGCATAAACGACATAAACTCCGTAAGGCTTCGTTGTAGACTGCATATCATAGCTTCAAAGTTACTTTTTGGCTGCTCCTGCCGTTGATGCTGCTGAGCCGTGTTCGGTTCTGGGAATGCTGATTGCGGCAATGAGCTTTTTGAGGCTGGGGTGGACAGTCCTGATTTTATAGCACTTGCTTATGTAACATATTTCGAAGAGTTTTTGGGTCCTAGTGAGGATCTGGCTGCAGTCGAGAAGAAGACTTAAGGGTTTGACCTGGAGGCTATCAACTGTTTATTTTGGGTGCGGGCAGTAATTCCCCTCTGGTGGATACGAGTTTTCAGCTCCTTATAAACTGGGCAACCTCTATAGTTAACAGTTTGACCTCCACCGCAGTTGCCGAATTTTTTCGAGTTGTGGTCATCTTTGCTTGCTGGGCAGTGTGCGGAGTCATGAAGATCTCCACAAACTACACACACCGAGCGCAGTTTACAGTAAGACCTTCTTGGCAGTTCGCACATTGTACCGGGCCATAATTCCGTAACCGTAATTCTGCGGTGCAGCAGGAACTGAAGATTGTATATAGGGTGCACTTCGTATTTCTTTAGGGGCTTAATTTCTGGTTCGAGCTCAACCTTAAAGAAAGGCTGCGGCTTTCTATCCCTGTTAAGGATATTGAAGACTGTCTTAGCGCTAAATCCCTTCTCTTGTAGCGCCTTTGTTATCTCTGCAGGCGACACTTCGGTCTCTATGCCCTTAAGTACGACAGTAACGGGTATATTATAGTCGCGGCACTCGGCTATAGCGTTTCCTCTTGTTTTTATATCGTTTGGTGTTTCTGTATATTTAATATTTTCTTTAACTGGGTTCCTATCATATTTACATTGATTACAAATATCACAATTGTTAATATATTTTTGGATGTAATGTTGAAGTTTTGGAAAGTAAATAATCTTTTTTAAGCTTTGGTAATTTTCATATACGAGGTGTGTTCAAAAAGTAAGGTGACTCTTCAAATTTCGCGAATTTCAAATTTTTCGATTATCGATTTTTTTGTTTTGTTATATTGGTACACTCTTCCCTAACATCTGTACCAAGTTTCAATGGAACATCCTCTTTTGTTTGGTTGTGAGAGGCGTAAAGTTACAAGTTGTTTTGCGAGCTCGGCGATTTTTTGCTATCGAAAAATATGGATCAAAGGATTTGGATTTTTTGGCCAAAAACAACACCACAATAATGCCTCAGCCACCATATTCACCGGATTTGGCCCCATGTGACTTTTTCTTGTTCCCAAAACTGAAGATAATCGAAAAATTTGAAAAATTTGAAATTTGAAAAGTCACCTTACTTTTTGAACACACCTCGTATAACTTCTAAAAGGTTTCGATAATCGAAAAATTTGAAATTCGCGAAATTTGAAGAGTCACCTTACTTTTTGAACACACCTCGTATACCTGAATGACCAGTATCATATTTATGGAATCGTTCAATTTATTTATACACATCTTCTTTGTTTTCAATGTCTTTTGCGTGAAATGAGCATTTAAAAAATTTTTTTTAATAAAAATTACCGTCAATAATTTGGATAATTTTGTTTTGAAATGTATTGTATTGTTGATCGTTATATTCACTGAATATTCCTACTTTGCCTTTAATGATATGATGCTTCAAAATTTCTTCCATTCTTTTTTTGAAATCATTTAAATTTAAAATAAATTTTCTTATTTTTATTCTTATATTCGAATTCCATGGTTTTCTTATCTGTGAGAATGATTTGTATTTTTAATCTATTAACAACTGTTTCTAAATTACCTAAAATAGTTGTGTCCACAAAGTCTTCAGCTTGTGTACGTTGTGTACCAATGTCATCAACATTGTTTTCTAAAGAGCTACAAGATTCAGCTGTATTTCATTAAGTTCTTTTCAGTTATATTAATTAATTAGCAGCCACTTAAGTGGTTGGTGATCGGACCAAATATCGAATTTAACTCCATAAAAATATAGGCGGAAATAAGCTGTTGCCCACACTGTAGCTAGTAATTCTTTTTGTATAGAAGAATAGTTTTTCTCATGGTCATTCAATGCACGACTTGCATAGAAAATAGAATGATTATCTTGTTGCAAAACCGCACCTAAAGCTATATTAATAGCATCAGTAATAAGCTGAAATTTTTTTTGAAATCCGGGAACTTAAGTACCGGTGCCTCAATTATGATTATTTTTAATTTGTCAAATGCAATCATGAAGTTGGGTTCATTAACATATATCTTGGCATCCCTTTTAAGGCATTTAATTAATGGATAAGCTACTTGTGAGAAATCCTTTATGAACTTTCTATAATACCCAGTGATTCCTAGAAAAGCTCTAATTTGCTTAATATTTCTCGGAATTTTAATCTGAAGAATGCTGTTAACTTTTTCTGGGTTAGGCTTAACTCCTTCGGGGGTTAAAACATGACCTAAAAACTGAGTTTCTTTTGAAAAGAATTTGCATTTGTTGATTTGAATCTTAAGATTTGCTTCAGAGAGTTTTTTAAAAATTGTATGAATGTGGCCAACATGTTCTGAAAAACTAGAAGAAAAAATAAGAACGTCGTCAGGATAGACCACACAAATTCTATTTATTTCTTCTTTTAAGACTAAGTTTATAAGGCGTTGAAATGTGGCAGGAGCGTTTTTGAGCCCGAATGGCATCCGATTAAACTCGTAATGCCCTTGAGGAGTAGAAAACGTTGTCTTTTCCCTATCTTGTTCCTGAACAAGAATTTGGTGAATGCCTGACGCGAGATCTATGGTAGTAAAATATCACGCTCTTCCTAACTTATCCAATATACCTTCTATAACATATATCATCTACTGTGTTTGCATTCAATTTGCGATAATCATACGCCACTTTTTTGTTCCACTGTTATCAGCTTTTTTGGTACACGCCATATAGGGGCATTATATGAAGGATTGCTTTTACGTATTATTCCCTGATGTAGCATTTCTTCAATTTGCTTATAAATTTCCTGTTCATGTATTTGAGGATATCTATAAATCTAACAATATACAGGTTTATCCCCTACTGTTTATATCTGATGCTCGATAATATTTTTATTGCTAAGACACTCACCTTCAAGAAATATTAATGTTTTAAATTTTCATAAAATTTTAGTAAGAGCATTGTTTTCCTCTTGACTTAAATCATTGAAAAGAATTTTTTGAATTTTATCATCTATTTCGATTGGTTCAATTTGATTTACCTCATCAGAGTAAGTAGAACTATTTTGGAATTGGATAATATTATTATTAATTGTACATGTATTGTGATAAAAATCAATCAATTTGTTATTAAATGTTGCCAATTTCCACCTCATTGTGGCATCTTCTTTAAATTCAAGAGGTAAATCACTTATAAAATCTTGCGTTATTAGCGATTTTGAACTTAGAAATGAAAATGATATTGGATGACGCAAAGTTCTTCGAGGATATTGTAACAATTTATTTCTATCTAACATGGAAGTTATTGAACCAATATCAATCAAGGCTGTGATTATTTCATTGTTTATAGTTAAGTTAATTAAGGGAAGTGATTTTTCTAGGCAACTATAAACTCAGAATGCTTTACGTTATCATATTCATATTTTTCATTAATTTTACACATTATACTTTTTAAAGACTTAAAATATTCTGTAATGCTGTTGTTGTTGCTTAGCATAAACGCTTCTTGGTTAAGTTGATTATAGGACTCCTTTACGCCAAAATTCCGAATAAGAATGTGGTGGGCTCCCTTAAGAAAATCCCCAAACAATAAAGTAAAATCGTTTGCCATTGTTTGTAGTCAAAATAAATAGCCGTTGAGTTCTTTAGAACTTGCAATATTCTAACAGAAGTAGTTCTGTTAGTTCTCGTCGCATATCGATACCAAACGTTCTTATGAACTTGTCATTGAACCACTTACGAACAGATTAAGTTCGCTCTGAGATGCTGGTGTGTGTAATTGCTGATTTATACACACAGTCACACATACATACAAAGATGGGTACAGTTTAAAGCATGGACTGTAACGGTTATAATTAAAAAAGCAAAAAATTTCAAAATAAAAGTTATTTCTTAATTTTTACGAAAAAAATTGATATTTAATAATTAAAATTAATTTTAATAATAAAAAATCAGTAATAATTATTAAGTATCAATTTTTATATAAAAATTACGCAATAACTTTTATTTTCAATTTTTATTATATAAATTGAAAAATAAGAATTATTCGATAACTTTTATTTTAAAAATTGAAAATAAAGATTGAATCTATATATCTAATATATATGTATATATATGATCTACACATCAATACCTTTCAGATGGTATATAATAAGTATGTATATATATATATATGTTTATCCGCTTATGTGCCTGTGCAGTATTGCTTAGAAAGAATAACTTCATTCGTTACAAGATTATTCTCTCGACTCTCTAAGCTTTTGACAAGATCTTCCCTATGAATATTGCTGCTCATAGAATTAATCATTAGTTTTGTCTCCAACAAAAGCTTGAAAAAGTCGCCAAAATAAAGCTGTTCGCTCTGCAATTTTTTGGTAGCCACGGATATCGGCTCCAGCACAGACAGCAGTGCTTTGATGTCAGTCCATTGCTGCTCCGTTAGTTGGCGAATTGGTAGCAAGTGTTGGTGTCGAGAGAATAATCTTGTAACGAATGAAGTTATTCTTTCTGCAATTTATTTGGATCCCAGACTTCGGCGGATTATAGTTAAAAATCCGATTCAGCAGGCAGCCGCGAGGAATCATTTGTTGGTACTGATGCGAAAAATACTTGCAATAAGTAGACCAGTAAGCTGAATGATGTTTCTCATACTTACTTTATAATTAATTACACTCTTTTACTCGTTTACTAGGAAAACCCAATCTATGAAGACCGAATAGCAGCTGATTCTGCTACGTCTGAAGCATCTTTTTCACAACCGAAAGATTGCCCTGAACTAACGTCCCAGAGTACATGCTCATTATTAAATGATTATTTAAATTCATTTGCGGTGAGCTCTGGAAGCGAAGACTCTGAGGACGATGATGGCGGAAACAGAAATAAATGGATATTCACCGAAGCCCATAGATCCAAGCGTGAATATCATGAGCTATTGGGAGTCGAAAAAATTCACGTATCCACGCTTTTACCGTCTGGCTCAGGTAGTACTTGCTGTGCCTGCTACGCAGGTATCGGTTGAAAGGGCATTTTCGGCCCTTAAATTAGTAATTACTGATCTAAGATGCAACCTTGCCAAAGAGTGCAAAAGTTAATGTTCTTGAAATTAAATAAAAACTAATAAATTTTTGTATTTTACTAAAATTTGTCCAAGTTGCACTTCTTATCGGAAAGCGAATTCTAAAAATAGATTTTTTTTCCTTGTCTCTTTCTTATCTCCATTCGCTTCTGGTAAGCTTAAGCATTAGACACGAATTTGGTGAAGTCAAAATATTTAGTCTGTGCAGCTGTGTAATAAGCAATACTGCACAGGCACATAAGCGGATAAACATATATATATATATACATACTTATTATATACCATCTGAAAGGTATTGATGTGTAGATCATATATATACATATATATTGGATCTGGCTTCTACGGTTCAAAAGATATATAGATTCAATCTTTATTTTCAATTTTTAAAATAAAAGTTATCGAATAATTCTTATTTTTCAATTTATATAATAAAAATTGAAAATAAAAGTTATTGCGTAATTTTTATATAAAAATTGATACTTAATAATTATTACTGATTTTTTATTATTAAAATTAATTTTAATTATTAAAATTCAAATTTTTTCATAAAAATTGAAAAAATAATTTATCTTGTTTTTGAATTCGCCATGAAAATTTAACTTATGACAATTTTTTCCAATTTTTTTGGAGACTGTTTTGGGCTTCAATTTTTTTAAACTCATAATAATTATTTACGGTCCCTGGTTTAAAGTGCCGGAGGCACTCGGTAGGCAACGAGCCCCCGTCCAAGCCACCCAGAGCTACCCTGGAATTGGTACGCTGACTGGGTGGCCACTCGTCATATACAATAAATTAGCTTCGGCCAGATGCTAGGTCAGCATCTTAGCAGGAGCGAGCTGTCAGACGGTTTGTCATCGTCCGGGTTATTTAGTTCACCTACATACATATGGATGCAATTATGTTGCAACCCAATTATTGTCCAAGCCGGGCAACGACCACTTGAGTCGATTGACATTGCAACAGGATGCCCCGACCCTTTAAGACAGGAATTACGACACGAGCAGCCACTTGGACGGGATTCTTTGTAAAAATTCATTTATTTCTTTTTGTATTTCGGTATAAGCATTTATGTATTAGTATATAAGAATCTATGTACAACTCGGCAGCGAAGGCGACTTGTTCTCCGCTGAAGAATATATTTGGCAGTCTTGTACGACAGCTCAAACAGCGAATTCTACATTGTTCAAATTATTCACCCTAAAACCACCAACTTAGTAACCAACTATCTAAAATCCCTCGGACCACTCCCTGAAGGAAGGAAGATACATAAGTGGCGCAGCCGACTACGGACCAAGGATGGATCTACTCACATTAATTACATGATAAGCACAGCAACACATTAAAATAGGTTTGGTAGACTGTGTAAAAAAAATAATAGAGATGAAGCGATTCAATCAGTGCAAGTGCAAACGAAAGAAAAGAAATCAAGACCGGAATAATTAAAGTACAAAATGAAGATAATTATTTAGGGCAGTGTAGTAATTATGGTGTGCCGATATATATTTAAAAAAAAAGTAGGAGACGTAAGGAAAAGATGAACTTAAAAAAAAAAAAAACAGAATTTAATAAAAAAAAGAGGAATAAAAAAAGAAGATAAGTTAAATTGGTAATCGAAGGTGCTACCGTAGTGTACTCTTAATAAGGGTATCGGCTCACCATACATATATTTATATATATAGATAAAAAAAATAAAGAAAGAACAAAAGAGGCAGCAAGCGAACAGGAACCTCAAAGTAGTGCATTGTCCCTAAGACCAATAACAACACCCTCACCATTAAATATGGATTCGAGTACCAGTTCGTCACCGGCACACAATAATAATGCCCCGATCAGCCCTGTTGATTTATTAGCGTCTATGAGATTTCCGGATATGATCCGACTTTTGCCCACGTCTTAAAGAGATCCATTTACTTTGAACGAATTTATTAATAATGTAGAGGAAATCATTCTGATGAGGTACGGACCAGACCCCGTACGGCCAGATGCTGCTTAGAGCAATAGGGCAAAAAATTGAAGGGAAAGCAAACGAAGCGGTTATCGCCTCGGGAGCAAACCTAATTTGGGATGACATTAAGGACGCACTGGTGAGTCACTGCAGTGACAGAATAGACGAGGAAACACAACCGAGTTATATAATTTAAAATATAAACAATTGCCAGTTAAAAGACTTTATGACCAGATAATTAAACTCAAGTTGGCACTTTTTAGACAGGTCAAAATGAAAGAAGCAGAACCAATGACTATTAAGATTAGGAAGTAGGTGATTGCTGAAACTTGTCCGACAACATTCTTAGAAGAACTGAGGGGAAATTTAAATAGCATTGTCAGAATGCAAAAACCAGCAGACTTACAGGAGGCTTACGATATAGCAGAAAAAGTAAGGAGTCTCTATTTTGCGAGGAACTCGACCTATAGAAACCAGGATAGACAACAGTACGGGCAAAATAACCAATTTCGTACAAATTCAAATCAATATACTAATCAGAACTATAACCAATATCAGAATAGGAATCAGAATCAATATCAAAACAGGGACACAAGGCAGTACCAAAATAACAATTACAATCGATACAATAAACCCAATAGAACGGATTATAACCAAACGAGTAATAATTACAAAAATCAAAATACAAGGTACCCAGCTATTATGCCAGCGGATGACATGCCCAGCACGTCCAACGCCGCGGCTAGGAGAAACACCAATAATAGCAAATTCAATAATAACGGACAAAAATTATTTATCTTCGAAACAAAGAATAATAAAGACGAATCAGACGTTATACATACCATTGAGGAGGAAATTTTCAGCCACGAGCCTCAAAACACAAACTGGATTCTTGAGTAATTCAAATTAGAATCCAATTTACCTTACATACAGTAATCTTTTCAAAATAACAATAAGTTAAAATTCCTAGTTGACACCGGCGCACAGGGATCTTTCATTAACCCTAAATGTGCGCCAGAAGAGGAAAAGATAACACTCGAAGACCCCATCCCAATTTCGACCATGTTTAACGATCACCTGATTTTATTATTGGCAGTACATCACATTTTTGAAGAAGTCAATGACTCCAGAAAATTTTCACTCTAATTCTTCGACTTTAACCCATTTTTCGACGGCCTTATAGGGATGAATATTTTTTCTCAACTTCCAGCGGTTATTGATATTTCCAAGTTAAAGTTCTCTATCTCAAATGCAAATTTTTCGATCCTACTTCAACCTTACCTTTCCTCTAAAATTCACGAGATACAAGAAGAATCTAAATCGTTAATTAGGGTCTCGGTTAGTGTTGAAGAAGGGTCGTTCTTGTGTAATCATATTCAACTGGGTGAGGATTTTTTTTTTTATCACAGGGGGAATCTATAAGGCGACTAATAATATCGGCCTTATTGAAATAAACAATTTCTCAACCAAATCAAATAATTCTGCTTGGATTCGAGGCTAGAGGTAAGCAAGTATAATGCGGACGACTTCGCCCTTATTAATGCATTACCTAGTGCCGAAGAATACAGGAAGGAAAAACAAAACGCGATTTTCGATACCATTAGAACAGAATCTCAACGAGGAAGAAAAGCAATCGTTACAGATCATAAACCGCTAACGTGGCTTATGAATTTCAAAGAACCAAATTCAAAATTAGTTCGTTGGAAGCTCCAACTAATGGAATATGACTATGAAGTAGTCTAAAAGAAGGGTTCACAAAATGTAGTCGCCGACGCTTTAAGTCGAGTAAAAATTTATTTAAATTGTATATCAATTTTTCATACAGACTGAATTAAAACATCCGATAGAGCGATAAATGAATTCAAATCACAATACATTTTTAAAATCGCAGACGAAAATAAGACAAAAACCTTCATTTTGTTTAAAAACAAGTGTAGAAAAAAACAAGTGACCAAAGTCAGTTTTGACCTAAACAATATTACGGAAATTTTAAGGGAGATCCTTATTTCCAAAAGGTTACACGCCATAGTAGTTTAATAAAGCTGGTTCTGGCACAGATTTATGGGCTATTAAGCTGTCACATTAGTGATAAAAACATGGTTTCCCCCACCTTGAAACCCATTATCCGTCGTCTCCTGTGATAAGGATTCCGCCTCACCCTTTTAGTCAGTATGGATTCCGGCACAGAAATCATAAACCCATAAATTATAATTTTAAAAATCAGTGCACGTGTTCAAAGAAGTAATAAAATGTGTGTAAAGGTGGTGTCCGGCAACATGGATGCCAATGATAAAGCTAGAATCGACAGGGACTTGACTACTTTAATGAAAAACGAAGAGGAAAACAAAGATTTTCAAAGAAAGACATTAGTGAGGTTTACCGAAATAGCGACCCATATAAATAAAGAACAAGAAATTATAAGCAAGTTTACAACCTCTTACCAGAATAGGATTTTTAAGGAACTAGATTGAGAACGGAGGAGGTGGCAGACAATTCAAGTAATGGCAAGACTAAATTTCAATATCGAACTTTTATATAATCATTTAAGCAATATCGCAGAAAGCCTATTATTTACGAAACTTAATCTTATACCAAAATACATCTTAGATTCTAAAGAAATCGAGGAAATTAAACAAACATTTATAAAGCAAAATGTGAAAATCCAATTAGAGCACGAAATGTATAATGCATTCTCTTTATAGTCTTCCACAATAATAAAACATTGATATTTAAAATCAAAATCACAATTTTATCAGAAAACAAATACGACATTTTTAAATTAATTCCTTACCTGTAGAGAGCGGAGTATATAATTTTATTTCTATTTTAATTAGATAAATATATACATTGTATGTACACATACAAACTAACATATTTCTTCTCAAGTGTCCGGCCAACGAGCCGGCCCTAAAATGCTGATCATGCATTCCCACGGTGACGACTGGCTCTACACCAACTAACACTTATAGCCAGCCGTCTCATGGTATATGTATACATAAGACAAATATGCCAATGCATGTATATACTCCTATCGCTGCTCGCTTCAGTTTTTAGCCTCTAAGAAGAAATGTTTGCAAATAAAAGTTCAGTTGTGAACACCACTCAAGAAGACAATGTCGTATGATTTCTCGTGTCTTTACATGGCGACCGTGACAGGACGCGTGAAAGTACAAAAATATTTCTGAAACAAATAAAACGAAAAAAATTAAAGTGCAAACAAAAAAAAAATTATTAAAAACATATTTGAAGGCCTTCAAAGCTAGAGAAAGCAATAAAAACAAGCAAAAAAAAAATTAAGAAAAATAATTAAAAACACAAGAAGTTAAAGTGAAAAAAAAAATAAGAAAGTTTAAAAACTGCACAAATGAAGCTTACACCTAAAAAATGGCAAGAGCAAATTTAAACAAGAGAAAACTGAAACAACCGAATTCAAAAGGGGAGAAGAACCATTTACAACGCATGGTAGGCAGGACCGCCCACTATGCCAACGATCTGGGATTCAAAAAAACAGTAATAGTACGGCAAGCAATATCCGCTGGCTGTACCACCGTTGGAAGGGTATGGATGGTACACTCGTACCACAAAACGACAAACCCCCACTTCAAGAGGCACTGGAGGCGCAGCCGAAGGATGGACCAAGACCTTTGACCATTGCTGAATATAAAGCAAGGCAAGCAGCGAGGGAGCGTCAGCGAGCCCAGGACAGGGACGACCAGTTAACGCAAATACCAAAAATTGCACCCCCAAAAAATAAACAAAGGGGCGGAAAGCGAGCTAAACTCCTAAAAGAGCGAGCGGTGATCATCGGAGACTTGAAGGAAGGAAGACCACAAACTAACCAGGAAAAATTGAAACGGCGTCTGAATGAATTAAATTGTCTTCTCCACCGGGAGAAGAAGAAGCGGACTAAGTAATTAGTTCACCGCTTGATTTTTTTAGCACTTGCAACGCGTTTACGCGGGGTGCGATAATTAAGTTCATTAACAACCTATTTTTTTCTCACATAAACTCATGTACTAACACACAACTTTTAGTGTAAACTTAATATAAGTAAAGCTATTGTAACTTGAATTTTGATGATATGTAAACTAAAAGTTGTGCACTTACTACCACATCATTTATAGGTTTACTAAATATCTTATCCCTTCTACCTTCATAAAAACCTTAATCCAAATCAAAAAAAAAAAAAAAAAAAAAAATGGGTCTGTGGAGCTCAAAAAAGGAAGAAGTAAAAGACAATACGGCAAACGTCGTAAATAATGTCATAGTTGACAACACTCCTCTTTTCAACTCCATGTTTATTTTACTAATAATAATAACGAAAGCTCTGTTGATACAAGTAGTGCTTGAAGTGCATTACATCTATAAAAAATGTATCAAAAGATAACATTCGTATAGAGAGCATATGAGCCGAGCTCAAGACCTCGACAAAATTTAATAACAAAAAAAAAACGCGAATACATTTTTCAAAAGGGATTAATAAAACGATGATATGTATATAAATATTCTATATCTTTGCTTACATAAGGAAGTTCATAACCGATTAATCATATTTTAAGGAAAATCTAAAAGATTAAATACAAGCTTTTAAAACTAAGGGACAAATTGTATCAGAGCGACACCGAAAAATGTCTATAACTTAAGATGCTTCAGACAGGGTAATTATAAAACACCCATAGTTTGTTGACAGAAATAGGCATATTGCTCAAGTAAAAGTTGAATCTGTTACCAAAAGCTACGAAACACTGGCTAATAAAAAGACCGAGATTTTTAGAAGTTATAAGTGTGTTAACAAAAATACACACATAAGAAAAGAAACGCTCGAAAAACATTTGGGCGAAATTATCATTAACGCCAACAAAGTAAGAAGAGCTATAGCAATAAGTCGAGAATCACTATCTACTTGTCATGAAAGTCAAGTAACACTTATTCATAATCAGATTATATCTATTGTCAGAAAAGCTCTCCAAAAATATGAGATTGTTTTCCATATACCAGAGAACTTTAAAGACCCAATAGAGGCAAATATAACAATTGCCTACACAGACGTCCACGAAATTTCGTTGGCTGATATTTTTGAGGAAGATAACAGTGAAGATATCTTAGGGTTCGAAAGCCCACTAGAAGTCAGCAAAACAGAAATAAAGGTGGATATAGAAAACATTAATAACATAGTTGAGGAATTGGAAGAGGCAACAATGGCTCAAACCAATGTCTAATTCTTAAACACTGCAGCTTCACTCATTCCTGAGTTTGATGGCAAAGCAGAAAATCTACGAAGCTTCTTAAATGCCTTGGAGCTTGTAGACGGAATAAAAGAATCATATGAAAACACAGCAGTCAAACTAATAAAGAAAAATTAAAAGGACATGCTCGCAACCTCATTGGAGAGGAAAACTCAATAGAAACAATTGTGGCAAAGCTGAGTAAGTCAGTCAAAGGAGAGTCGGTTGAGGTTTTATCAGCCAAACTCATGCATTTGCAGCAAAAAAACAAAACGGCAAATCCATATGCCAAAAAAGTAGAAGATCTGACCAGAGCATTACAAGGGGCTTATATAAACGATGGCTTAACGCTAGAATTAGCATCTAATATAGCACCCAAAGGGCTGTGAAAGCAATGACAACAAACTGCTCAATTGATAAGGTAAAACTTATCATGCAGGCGGGAACGTTCACAAATATGAACGAAGCCGTAACTAAATTTGTCAATATTTGTACCGAAGAGACAGGGCAATCAAACGCCGTATTATTTTATAATAATCGGAATAAACAAAACAATTACCAAGGAAATAACATATATCGGGGCAGAGGAAATCGTGGTGGTGGCCGTGGAAATTACAATAACCATGGCTATTATCACAAAAACACCACACCGCAAGGAACCCACAACTCCTCAAACCGCGGAAATAACTATAATAGAAATGTTAGGATTACACAGGAAAACGAGGTGGAGGTCAAGGGGCGGTAGCAGAGGAAGAAGAACAGTAAGAATCTATAAAATCAATATTAGCCTCAGTTTTTTCATAAAAGTTAAAAATGAAAAAACCAATAAATATTTAACATTGTTAGTAGAGACGGGAGCCGAGATTTCATCATTGGACAGTTCTGAAATTTTAAATATAACGGGAATAGGACAAGGATCTATAAAATCCTTGGGTTTAGCGTTAGTGGAGCTTAAAACAAAAAATGTCATTATACGACATGACTTTCAAATAGTCCCACCTGATTTTCCGATTCCATGCGATGGCATTCTGGGATTTTCAAAACTCACAAGGTTCTTTAGTATTAAGACCGAACAACCTGACTTTTCCAATATAAATCCCAATGCACAATTCTATTTCCGACAATACTCTCTTACTACCATGTAGAGCAGAAGTAATTAGAACAGTAAAAATTAACTCAAAAGAACCGTCCGCTTTTATTCCGAGTCAAGAACCATTTAAAGGTGTGCTGGTTCCGAGCACATTGGTTAACACGAGTTGTGCAACAGTCCGATTTCTAAGTACAAACTCTGAAACAATTAGTTTAAATGTTAATACAATAAAATTCGAATCGTTTGAAAATTATGATATACAAAAGCTCAAGGAACGCAACCCCAAGTACAATAATGATAGAACAAAAGAAGTATTAAAAAAACTAAGTTTTCCCTCTCAATTTCAAACAAAATTGTCAGAACTGTGTATTCGGCCTTGAATCGGAACCGATATCAGGTAACAATTTTTATAAACAACAACTTCGCTCAAGTGATAAAACACCAGTATATATAAAAAATTATAGAAATGCAGAAAGTGAAAAGCCAGAAATAAACAAACAGGTTGACAAATTAATAAAGAATGGTATAGTCGAACCATCAATTTCAGAATATAACAGTCCATTATTGTTGGTTCCAAAAAAATGTCTACCAAATTCAACAGAAAAACGATGGCGACTAGTGGTTGACTATAGACAAATAAACAAAAAATTATTAGCTGCCAAATTTCCTTTACTACGCATAGAAGATATATTGGATCAGTTAGGACGGACTAAATATTTTTCTTGTTTGGACCTTATGTCCGGATTTCACCAAATAGAGTTGTCCAAAAAGTCCAGAAATCTTACATCATTCTCTACAAATAAAGGTTCATTTCGCTATACGCGATTGCCATACGGGCTAAAAGTGGCACCAAATTCATTCATGAGAATGAAGACCCTAGCATTTTCCGGTCTAGAACCATCACAGGCGTTCTTATACATGGACGACTTAGTAGTCATAGGATGCTCCGAACAACATATGTTCAACAATTTAACAAAAGTATTTCAGTTATGCCGCAAATTTAACCTAAAACTTCATCCAGAAAAATGTTCATTCTTTATGCACGAAGTTACCTATCTGGGTCATAGGTATATAGGGTATAGGGTATATTACCAGATGAAAATAAATATGAAGCAATTAAAAATTACCCATAAAAAATGTTGCAAATTATTCTAGAAATTCTAAATTATTCTAAGCTTTGTAAGAAAAATGCCCACTTCGAATGGAACAAGGATTGTAATGATGCATTTAATTATTAAAAAGTGGCCTTAATGAGCCCAAAACCCTTAAAATACCCAGATTTCAACAAAGAATTCTGTATAACAACAGATGCTAGCAAATACGCTTGTAGAGCGGTACTTAGGCAAGAACATGGGGGCGCGCACTTACCAATTGCATATGCGTCTCGGTCATTCACAAAAGGGGAATCCAACAAGTCAACCACTGAACAAGAATCAGCAGCCATCCACTGGGCCATAAAATACTTCACCCCATACGTTTACGGGAGACATTTTATAGTAAAAACAGACCATCGACCATTAATTTATCTATTTTCAATGAAAGACCCTAGTTCAAAATTAACAAGGCTAGATTTAGAAATATACGATTTTACTGCGGAATAAAAAATTAGAAAAGGAACCATTGCAGAAGCAAGTGTTTCAAGAGCCCAGAGTCTATGAGGCTGTCATTAACAATGACGCCAGAAAATATGTGAAACTTAAATTCGTCAAACATAAGTGTTTGTTTAAACGAGGAAAATAAATGGAATGCAAAACACAAAACAATTTCAATTGGCACCCAACGCACTGATTTTAACGTCAGTATTACTAAGAGAATTTAAAGAAATGGGCAACCGTACATTACAGAAAGTACAAATAGCGCTACTTTCAGAGGTGACCATAGTAGACAAAAACAATGAAAAAAATATAAGAGAAATCTTAAAAACATTTCATGATGATCCGATCGAAGGAGGCCATTCAGGAATAAGGAGAACATTAAAAATAAGACAACATTACTATTGGCCAAACATGACAAAAGTAGTTACTAAATACGTGAAAACCTGTCAGACCTGTCAACAGTCAAAGACAACCACTCACACAAGAACACCATGACAATTACCGAGACACCTACATCAGCTTTTGACACGGTATTAATTGATACCATTGGCCCATTACCGCGTTCGGAGGAAGGAAACGAATACGCAGTCACAATTATTTGTGATTTAACTAAATACTTAGTAACAGTACCAATTCCGAATAAAAGCGCAAATGCCGTGGCGAAAGCAATCTTTGAAAACTTTATACTCGTTTACGGCCCAATGAAGATTATTCTAACAGACATGGGCACAGAGTATAAGAACAGTATAATAGGAGACTTATGCAAATATATGAGAAACCTTAGGGACTATTGAACGCAGTGACAGAACGTTTAACGAATATGTCCGTTCATATATTTCAAGTGACAAAAGTGATTGGGACATATGGTTGAACTATTTTACCTACTGTTTTAACACTACACCATCAGTCACGCATAATTATTGTCCGTACGGCCCGAAAATTTTTAAATATTTCTAAAATAATTCAAATAGATCCCATATATAACATAGATGATTATGCTAAGGAAATTAAGTTTAGGTTAGAATCAGCGTACAAACGCGCAAAAACAAAGCTAGAAAGGGAAAAAGAAAAGCGAAAAACGCTATACGACAAAGACGTAAATAACTTCGACCTAAAAATCGGAGACCAGGTTTTACTCAAGAATGAAACCGGTCAATAAATTATTTAGGACCATTTAAGGTCATAGATATAGACGATAGGAATAATTTTAAAATCATAGACAATAAGAAAAAACAACAGATAGTAAGCAAAGATAGGTTGAAACCATTCTTCAAATAATACAACATAATTAAAAAAAAAAATATATATATATATATAAGTTAACTAAGTCAACCGGGCGACGGCAATGACCGACTGTCCGAGAGTTCGCTCCGGCCAAATTGCTGACACAGCGTCTGGCCGGAAGCCCGTGCATAGCCGGCAAGCACTACCCATTGGAGTGGCCGCTATGATTCTCTTTTTATGTTAGCTTTAAGTTCAGTTCATTTCAAAGTTTCAATAAAGACAGAGCCATCGCTCTCGTATTTGAATTCCGGCACCGCCGATACACAGAAAATTACTTTTATTATTATTGGTTGTTGTGCCTTAAGGGCCAACGATAACGGAGGTAGTTCCTCCCTACGTAACACTCAACAAGTGAAAGAAGTCTGCTAGGCGCACCTGCCTGGAGCGCTTCACAACCCCTAAAGAAGGAAGGAAGAACACTAGGTCGACCGGCCTGGCTCACCCCCTCCCGCTGACGACATAACGAAAGTTACCAGCTATCTTCTAATTGGCGCCCACGTTAAAATTACCCATCTAAGTCGGGGAAATCATGTAAGTGAGCACTTCTGTTCCAAAAATTTTCCGGCATCTGCATTAGTAAAATATTTCAATACGCTATATTTTCTGCAGCTCTATATTAAAGTTTCGTGCTAACATTTTTATAAATAAACGTACTCACTAATTGTTTGACAATTTTATTGGTGTAATCACAAGTGATATTATTTATGTTTTTCATTGTTTGCATTTTTTAAATCTTTCAATAAATATCTTGGTGCCGAATATTAGCACCAATATAACTACCAGACCACATATTTAATAGCCAGCCTAGACGCAAAGGCGCCGCTGGAATATAAATTTATTAATTGTACATTTAATTTACCCTTTATATGTAGTCGTCTTTTTGCTTACGCCTAAATTCTTTGTGTTAGCTTCGCAACAATCTTGGGTTTGTTTTCGTTTCCATCGCTTACCCACCCCACTACGACACTCGAACTCGACACCGCGACGTTTGTATTCCGATTTTGTTAACTCGCCTTTTTTTGTCTTTCGGAACGGCAACTTAGTCACCACGATTCTTTGCTGTGACGATTTCTGTTGTTTATATTTCTGAGTGCCATAGCAGAGACCCAGTCCCCGCAACCCCCTTCCCCTTGTCATTGCTCAGCAAGACATCGGTTCAATTTTTCAACGAGCCCTCGGCCATCGTTACCAAGCGGCATCTCAGCCCCCGCGGACCCCCCGCCATGCCCACGGACAAGTCCGCTTGAGCATGCATTAAATCGCTGGGCCGAGTTAGCTTGCTCAGCTCTATATGAGCAACCCATTCCAACAATACAGGAACAACAAGCAGATCCCCAGCGACTCTGAATCTGAAACCGAAGGGCCGGCAAGAACTTCTACACCGAAAAGTGTAAACGTCGGCACTCCCTCGGCCAGAAGCATGGCATTCAACCCAGACCAAATAAAAGCGGTAGTGGAGGCTGCCGTCAATCATGCCCTACAAGAAGCGGCCATTGACAGCCAGCGCAGGGAAAATGAGTTGCGCCAGACTATTCAACAGCTGGCCAACCAAGTGGCGGCAATACAAGTCGCACCCGCCCCAACAGTAGCTCCTCAGATTAAGGTTTACACACCCATAGATATTAATAACACCGTCGTTTGTAATGAACCACTAGACGCCGTCAAATGCCTGCCCGAATTTTCGGGTGCCCAGGAAACATACGTCTCCTGGCGACAGGCGGCAGTAGGCGCATACTATATTTTTAAGAATTTTGTAGGTAGTTCACGCCACTATCAGGCAGTTATTATAATTAGGAGCAAAATAAGGGGCCCAGCCGATGCGGTACTATCCTCATTTGGCACAGTACTTAATTTCGACGCGATCATAAATCGGCTCGACTTTACTTATAGTGACAAGCGGACAATGCATGTCATAGAGCAGGAGATGGGCACCCTCAGACAGGGAAATCTCTCGCTTCTACAGTATTATGACGAGGTTGAAAGGAAACTCACCCTCCTCACCAACAAGGCGACCATGTCATATGAAGCCTCGGCTGCGCAGGTTTTGTGCGAAAAATTCCGGGATGATGCCCTTCGCGTATTTATCTCTGGATTAAAACGCAACCTCACTGACGTCCTCTTCGCGGCGAAGCCCAAGGACATGCCATCGGCACTTGCCTTGGCTCAAGAGGTGGAAGCGAACCATGATAGGTATACCTTTGCATCATCATTTGCAAGAAGCCAGGAAGATAGGGAGAAAAAACAATTTCCCAAGGCGCAAGAGCGTCAGCAGGCTGCCCCTCAGGCTAATTCCCAACATAGTGGCGGTAAAAACCCCCATTTTACTAAGCAACACAAGGCACAAGTGCACTCTGCCCCACGCAGCGATAGGCACCGGGGACACACTCCAGAACCCATGGAAGTGGATCCATCATTGTCTAAAATGCTTAAACCATCACAAGCTCCGGCATACCAGAATAGGAGGCAGGCAGCGTCCGATAGAGCCAACCCACAAAAAAGGCAAAGGGTTAACCACATTGCCCAGAGCGCTGACAGAGCTGGTGATACGTACACCACAGCGGCCTCTAGCGCGGCACAAGAAATCGACGACGACGCCATCAATGAGTATGACTCGGATGCCATAAATTTTTTAAGGGAAGATCCCTGCTACCCGTCATCAGACGAAGAGTAGCGGGGATTGACATGAAATTTCTAGTTGATACGGGCGCGGCCAAAAATTTCATCCGACCATACGAAGGATTGAAAGGCGTCCGCCCGGTAGAATCTCCATTCAAGGTTCATTCGATCCATGGAGTCACCAACATCACGAAGAAATGTTTCGTGTCAATTTTCAACTTGAAGGCCACATTCTTCATTTTACCGGATTTGTCCTCTTTTGATGGAATCATCGGCCTTGACCTTTTAAAACAGGCAGGGGTGTCACTTTGTCTGGCCTCCGGTCAGCTCAAATGGGGCACGGAAGTAGAGAGCATCGACTTTCATACATGTCCTGATGTAAATTTTACTGAGGTGGACTGCTCTGATGCACCACCTTTGGCCAGAAAAGCATTTTTTAAAAATGCTCAGCGACAGGAAAAAAACCTTCGCAGACCCCAACGAGGCCTTGTCCTACAATACGTCGGTGGTTGCCACCATCAGAACCATTGATGAGACTCCCATTTATGCCAAACTTTACCCATATCCAATGGGGGCAGCTGATTTTGTAAATAGCGAAATCCAAGATCTGCTAAAAAATGGCATCATCCAAAAGTCGAAGTCCCCCTACAATAACCCAATATGGGTCGTAGACAAAAAGGGCACCGACGAAACTGGCAGGCGGAAAATGCGTTTGGTATTGGATTTTCGCAAACTAAACGAGAAAACAATACCCGATCGGTACCCCATGCCGAACATCTCGATGATATTAGGAAACTTAGGCAAGGCCAAGTACTTCACAACCCTGGACTTGAAGTCCGGTTATCATCAGATCACGCTGGCAGAATGCGACCGTGAAAAGACTTCCTTTTCCGTTAACGGGGGAAAGTACGAGTTTCGCAGAATGCCATTTGGATTAAAAAATGCGGCAAGCATTTTCCAAAGAACAATTGACGACATACTGCGAGAGCAGATTGGCAAATTTTGCTATGTCTATGTTGATGATGTTATCGTCTTTTCAGAGGACGAAAACTCCCACATCCGGCACGTAGATTGGGTTCTCAAGAGCCTACACGATGCAAATATGAGGGTATCAACAGAAAAGTCAAAATTTTTCAAGAAAAGCGTTAGCTTCTTAGGGTTTATAGTCACCAATAACGGGGCTACCACAGACCCAGAAAAAATAAAGGCCATTCAGGAATTCCCAGAGCCTAAGAACATATTCGAGGTCAGATCATTCCTTGGCTTGGCCAGCTATTATAGATGCTTCATAAAAGATTTTGCATCCATAGCTCGGCCCATCACAGATCTTTTGAAAGGGGAACTTGGAAGTGTCAGTCGACACAGATCCAGGAACATCCAGGTGCAGTTCAGCGAGCCCCAACGGCTGGCTTTCCAAAAACTGCGTAACATTCTGGCTTCTGAGGATGTCATCCTCAGATACCCCGACTACCAGAAGGCATTTGATCTAACGACAGATGCCTCAGCGTACGGCATTGGCGCAGTGCTATCCCAAGAAGGGAGACCCATAACAATGATCTCTAGGACCTTAAAGGACAGGGAAGTTAATTACGCTACCAATGAAAGGGAGCTATTAGCTATAGTTTGGGCATTGGCCAAATTACGCCACTATTTATATGCAGTAAAAGATATAAATATCTTTACTGACCACCAACCGTTGACCTTCGCAGTATCGGAATCCAATCCGAATGCGAAAATCAAGAGGTGGAAAGCCCGCATCGACGAGTCCGGCGCTAAAATTTTTTACAAGCCCGGCAAAGATAACCTTGTTGCGGATGCCCTCTCAAGACAGCAACTTAACGTTGTGGAAGAGGAAGAGGCTTTTTCTAGCGCGGCCACAATTCACAGTGAGCTGTCGCTAACCTACACCATTGAAACCACGGACAAGCCTTTGAATTGCTTCCAGAACCAGATAACTCTGGAGGAGGCACGATTTCCGTTAAAACGCAGCTTCGTCCTCTTTGGAAACAAGAGACGGCATACAATTAACTTTTCCTGCAAGGAGTCATTACTTGATGAACTCGCAGATGTAATCGTTCCTAAAGGCGTAAACGCCATTCATTGTGACTTGCACACGCTGGCAATGATACAGGACGAATTGGTTCGGCAGTTTCCAGCCACCAAATTTTGGCATTGCAAAAACCGCGTAACGGATATTTTTGCAGTTCCTGAGAGACGGGAAATCCTCACCGTCGAACACAACAGGGCCCACAGATCGGCCCAGGAAAATGTTAAGCAGATACTCTCCGAGTACTACTTTCCAAAAATGGCCAAGCTAGCCACCGAAATTGTAGCTAACTGCAAAACATGTGCGAAAGCCAAGTACGATAGGCACCCAAAGAAGCATGAGCTAGGCGAGACTCCGATCCCCTCTCATGTGGGAGAACTGCTACACATCGACATCTTTTCCACAGACAAGAAATACTTCCTCACTTGCATAGACAAGTTTTCGAAGTTTGCAGTTGTACAACATGTCCATTCTAGGACAATCGAGGATCTTAAACCGGCCATTCTCCAAATCATGAACTTTTTCCCTAGGGCTAGAGTAGTCTATTGCGATAATGAACCTTCGTTAAACTCGCACACTATCTCAGCCATGCTTAACAACCATTTTGGTGTTAGCATTGCAAATGCCCCACCACTTCATAGCGTCTCAAACGGGCAGGTAGAGCGCTTTCACAGCACCCTCTTGGAGCTTGCTCGTTGCCTGAAAATCGACAAGGGGATAACCGATACTGTGGAAATTATTTTATTGGCAACCGCCAAATATAATAAATCAATTCACTCTGTCGTTGACAAACGGCCAGTCGATATCGTGCAAAAGCACCCAGACGACCCACAGACGGAAGTCCAGAATAAGATCGTTAGGGCACAAAATTCGCTCAGGGCCAGGGAAAATGCCTCCCGACAATGTAGAACATTCGAAGTCGGCGAAAAAGTTTTGGTCAAGTCAAACCGAAGGCTTGGCAATAAACTCACACCACTGTGTGAGGAGAAAGCTGTTGAAGCAGACCTGGGGACCACGGTCCTCATTAAGGGGAGGGTGGTCCACAAGGACAACATTAGATAATAATTCATTTTTTCTAATGCTTACACCTAGCCACTTGGCATAAGTTTTTTTCCATATTTTTTCACCCCTAGCCACTTGGCATAAGTTTTTTTCCATATTTTTTCACCCTTAGCCACTTGGCATAAGTTTTTTCCATATTTTCTCACCCCTGTTCACTTGGTGTAAATTTTTGTTATAATTGTGTTTTCTTCTTTATGCTTTGGTGGAGGGCTGCAATATTTTAAACAAACAGTACAACACATCCAATATTACAGGTTCGTAATCGTATCCCTGTTAGTCCTGCTTACCGTAACATCGGGGCATGTCTCGGACTACTCGCAGGCCAAATATATTCCCATCATTGATGGTAGAATTTTAGTTTGGGAAGAATTCGCATCCGTAACACACTCGGCGAATCTCTCCGAATATAGGCGTGTGGTGGAAGAAACGGATGGCATGACCAGCATGTTTCCCCAGTCACACATGCAGAAACTTTTGAGCGTCGATGTCGCTCATCTGCGTGACCTGCTCGACTCGTTGAGCATCCACCACAGAGTAGCTAGGAGTTTGGATTTCCTAGGAGCCGTGTTAAAGGTAGTGGCAGGAACGCCAGACGCAGAGGATTTTGAAAAAATCAAACTCAATGAATTTCAACTAATAAATGCAAACAATAGACAGATAAATATCAATAGTAAAGTACAAGAACAAATCAATAGTATTACTAACACTGTCAATCAACTTCTGAGGTCAGCCAAGGGAACCCAAATCGACACGGGGCATCTTTATGAGATGTTGTTATCCCGAAATAGAATGATTAATATGGAGCTGCAAAATTTATTACTAGCGATAGCTCTAGCCAAGGCCAACATTGTGAGCCCTACTATATTAGATCATGCAGACCTAGAAGAAATATGGATAGAAGAGCCCACAAATACCCCCATCAAAGACTTATTGTCCGTTGCTTCCGTCAAAATATTACAATCCGCTAACCTTTTGCATTTTGTCATTAAATTTCCAATAATTAAATCATCATGTATTAAAATCACTGTTTTTCCCGTGTCCCATCATGACACGATGCTCAGACTGGAGGACAGAATAATAGCTGATTGCAATGGAGCGATTCACACGGTCGACAATTGCTCCACAACACCTGGAGCAACATTTTGCCAGCTGGCGTCAAGAAGGTCGTGCGCACAAGAGCTCCACGCTGGAGGCATAGCACACTGTGACATCCAGCACAGCGATCTACACCCAGTCACTCACGTGGATGAAGGCATCATAATCGTGAACGATCGTCCGGCACGTGTGAGTGTAGATAATGGCACTTACATCCATGTACGAGGCACGCATCTCATTACCTTTACTGAGAGTGCCATGGTTAATGAAACCCGATATGTCAACAATGACAGAGCCCAGAAGAGGGTCCCAGGAGTAGCCAGCTCGCCCTCCCTGAACATTACTATGGAACACAACATCCTCAGTCTTCCGTACCTTCACCGCTTGAGTGAGCGTAATCTGGAACACATCAGGAGAGTCGGGGAGAATATCAACGACTATCATTTACATCAGATAGTACTGGTAGCAGGAGCAATATGCTGCGCGTTGATCTGCGTCGGTTTTACCTATCGGCGAGTCATCCAGGCCAGGAGAGCTACGGCCCAAATAGCGGATATGATCGCCCAAATAGGGTCGGCCGAGGGCGGCCTTAATCCTGAGGGGGGAGTAGTTAACTAAGTCAACCGGGCGACGGCAATGACCGACTGTCCGAGAGTTCGCTCCGGCCAAATTGCTGACACAGCGTCTGGCCGGAAGCCCGTGCATAGCCGGCAAGCACTACCCATTGGAGTGGCCGCTATGATTCTCTTTTTATGTTAGCTTTAAGTTCAGTTCATTTTAAAGTTTCAATAAAGACAGAGCCATCGCTCTCGTATTTGAATTCCGGCACCGCCGATACACAGAAAATTACTTTTATTATTATTGGTTGTTGTGCCTTAAGGGCCAACGATAACGGAGGTAGTTCCTCCCTACGTAACACTCAACAAGTGAAAGAAGTCTGCTAGGCGCACCTGCCTGGAGCGCTTCACAACCCCTAAAGAAGGAAGGAAGAACACTAGGTCGACCGGCCTGGCTCACCCCCTCCCGCTGACGACATAACGAAAGTTACCAGCTATCTTCTAATTTATATATATAAAAAGTGAACAGGAAAAAATTCCCCACTCAAGTGAGAATTAATTAAAAAATTAATTAATAACAAAAAAAGAGAACACGCAAAAAGTGCAGTGCTCAAAATTGGCTAGAAAAATACGCCAAGGAATTTTTCTTACAAAAAAAGTGAACAGGAAAAAATTCCCTACTCAAGTGAGAATTAATTAAAAAATTAATTAATAACAAAAAAAGAGAACACGCAAAAAGTGCAGTGCCCAAAATTGACAGAAAAATACGCCAGGAAATTTTTCTTACAAAAAAACGTGAACAGAAAAAATTACCCACTCAAGTGAAAAATTAATTAAACAATTAATAATAAAAAAAAAAAAGAGAAATTCACAAACTTTGTGCAAAAACAGCGGCGGAAAAGACACAAAATACGCCAAATAAAAACAAAACAAAGACAGCAGCAGTGAAAAACAGCAGCAACAAAAACAGCAGCAGTGAAAAACAGCGGCAACAAAGACAGCAGCAGTGAAAAAAAAAAAAACAGCGGCAACAAAGACAGCAGCAGTGAAAAACAGCGGCAACAAAAACAGCAACAGCCAAAACAACGGCAGCGACAACAGCAGCAGCGTCAACAGCGGCAGCGACGACAGCGGCAGCGACGACAGCGGCAGCGACGACAGCGGCAGCGACGACAGCGGCAGCGACGACAGCGGCAGCGACGACAGCGGCGGCGACGACAGCGGCAGCGACAGCAGCGGCGGCGACAGCAGCGGCAGCGATAACAGCGGCAGCGACGACGGCGGCAGCGACGACGACGGCGACAACGACGACGGCAGCAGCGGCGACAACGGCAGCGACAGCCAGAACACATACAAAATCATACGAAATGTGAGTAGGTTTTTTGTCTACATTATCGCCAAACAAAACAAATAAATCCGCGACACCTAACTGTGGGAACATTAAGAATTCCCTCTCTTTGCAATTTCAAATAAAATCGACTTTTCTCGAAAATAAAAACTTATGAATTAAATAAAATTTTTTTTTTAATTTTTCTTATTTCTCTCGAATATAAAAAACCTTTGAAAAAAATAAAATTTACTTAAACAATATTTAAATTAAGTAAAAAGCTCTTATTTGAATTTTTCTGGGTGTTCCAAAGAGAACATATTAAAACATAAATATATTTGTCTAGCAGATTCTAAAATAAAAAATTTTCAAACTTCCCATGGACAAATTTTTGTTTAAAAAAATTAAGTAACGGCTTCATGTACCGAAATCCTAAGGAAACCGAGTCAGACGACGAGGTTATTACAGAGTATAGGAAACTGCTAGACATAAAAATACAACGACAGAAAACTCCTCAGGAACAGGAAACTGAGACTTTTTACCAGCCATCCACTAGCAGGGGGGCACTCATTCGACCTAGTACTTTAAAAACTACAAACCCACAGCCGCTTACAATGCAGCCAGAACAGATTGCAAACATGGAGGCCGCTATTACTAGCGCACTTCAAAAACAGCAAGAACTATTTGATAAGAAATTAGCTTTAGTTATGGGAGAGCTAAAATCGCTCAAAACAAAAGATAACACCCCACAAATTCAAACCTATCAGGAAATCGAACTGAAACCTGAGATACAGTGCAACGAACCCCTTGACATGGTCAAGTCGGTTCCAGAATTTGATGGTAGCCAGGAAAATTACATCTCCTGGAGACAAGCTGCCACCGCAGCCTATAAGGTATTCGAACCATACGACGGTAGTAGTCGACACTACCAAGCCGTCGGCATTCTAAAAATAAAGTGAGAGGATCAGCAGCCGCAGTGCTATCCTCCTTCAATACAGTGTTCAACTTTCATGCCATACTGGCACGCTTAGATTTCACGTACGCGGACAAAACTCCGACGCACGTTATTAAACAGGAATTAAGCCTGTCAAGACAGGGAGAGCTACCACTGCTCAAATTCTATGACGAAATAGAACGGAAGCTAACGCTTCTAACAAATAAAACAATAATGACCCATGACGCAACCGCGGCTGCCATCTTAAATGAACAGCACAGAAATGACGCTTTACATGCGTTCATATCGGGGTTAAAAAAATCTCTAAAAATAGCCGTTTTTCCGGCACAACCACGGGACTTGCCATCAGCTTTAGCATTAGCACAGGAAGCTGAATCGAGCAACGAAAGAAGTGCTTTTGCGGCCACTTTCGCCCGACATAATGAGGAGAAATCACATAAGCAAAACAACCAGCGACAAGCAGGTTGGAAAAATCCACAGGCCCAGTATGAAAATACGGGAGCAGTTAGGAAAACCCCTCACTTCATTAGAACCCAAAAAGGGGCTAACAATCAGAGTGGTTCCTTTAGACAGAGGCCCCACACAAATTCGGGGACCCACCAGGGTCAACCGGCACCAGAGCCAATGGAGGTCGACCCCTCCTCTAGAAGGGTTTTTACTCGGCCCACAGCGTGGCAAAAAGGGCAGTCAGCCAAACAAAAAATAAACTTCATGCCAGAAGAAAAATCTGACAACGAAGATTATGACACCGTTGCTGAAGCCTGTGCCACCGAAATAGAAGACGAGCTTGATGAAGAAGACTCGTGTAATTTTTTAGATTAAAATCCCTGCTCCCTTACATTACACGTACGGTAGCAGGAAAAGAAATAAAACTACTTTTAGACACAGGCACCTCAAAAAATTACATTACTCCAATCCCGGGGCTGAAAGGCATCGTGGCAGCGGAGAAACCCTTTACAGTGAAGTCAATCCATGGCTTCACCAAAATAGATAAAAAGTGCCTAGTTTCGGTGTTTAAAATAAAAACACCATTTTTTATCCTAAATAACCTTAAAGAATTCGACGGTATTATCGGTCTCGACTTGCTTAAACAAGCGAATGCGAAACTCGATTTTACCAGAAACTTTATCCACACAAATAACGGAGATGAAAAAATCCGATTTACTAGGGCAGAAAATGTCAACTTTATAAAAATTAATGACGAAGATGTCCCCGTGGCAATTAGGGCCACCTTTGATAAAATGATTCTTAAAAATCAAAAAGCCTTCGCTGACCCAGACGAAGCACTCCCATTTAACATCAACACTATGGCAACAATAAAAACTGATGGGGAACCGGTGTACTCCAAGTCGTACCCACACCCCATGGGTGTAACCGAATTCGTCAATGCAGAGGTTAAACAACTTCTAGCGGACGGCGTAATACGGCCATCCAGATCCCCATATAACAACCCTACGTGGGTTGTAGATAAAAAAGGCATAGACCAGAATGGGGTTAAGAAGAAGCGATTGGTTATCGACTTCAGAAAACTGAACCAGAAAACAGTAGACGATAGATACCCTATCCCTACAATTTCGACAATACTGTCGAATATGGGCGAGTCACAGTATTTCACTACACTCGACCTAAAATCAGGCTTCCACCAGATAGAGCTGGCGGAAAAGGACAGGGAAAAAACAGCCTTCTCCGTAAACAATGGCAAATACGAATTTTGCAGAATGCCATTCGGGCTTAAAAACGCCCCAAGCATCTTCCAGAGGGCTATCGATGACGTCCTTAGAGAAGGAATCTCAAAAATATGCTACGTCTACGTAGATGATGTGATCATATTTTCAAAAACAAAAGAAGACCACGTCAGGGACCTGGACTGGGTTTTAGCCAAACTCTTGGAAGCAGGTATGAGAGTATCCCAAGAGAAATCGAAGTTCTTTAAAAAGAGCGTCGAGTACCTGGGTTTTATAGTTAAGGAATTTCCAACACCAAAAACTCTTTTCGACCTCAGATCTTTTCTGGGGCTAGCGAGCTATTACAGGTGCTTCATTAAAAACTTCGCGACTATCGCAAGACCCCTAACAAGCATCCTAAAGGGAGAAAATGGGAAGGTTAGTAAATATCAATCGAGAAAGATTGATATCAACATGACCAAAGAGCAAAAAGAAACGTTCGACAGACTGAGAGAAATCTTGGCATCAGAAGACGTTTTGCTCTCATATCCAGACTTTAAGAGGCCATTTGACTTAACTACGGACGCGTCAGGCTTCGGACTAGGGGCAGTTCTTTCCCAAGATGGCCGCCCAATTACGATGATATCACGCGCACTGCGTGATAGCGAAAAAAACTACGCAACCAATGAGCGAGAGCTCCTTGCCATTGTGTGGGCTCTTAAAAACCTCCGGAATTACTTATACGGGTCAAAAGGGTTGCAGATCTTTACCGATCATCAACCACTCACCTTTGCCGTCTCAGAAAAAAATCCCAATGCAAAGCTTAAGCGTTGGAAAGGGATTATTGACGACCATGGTGCAAAACTGGTTTATAAACCAGGAAAAGAGAATTTCGTGGCAGACGCACTATCTCGCCAGAACATTAATACCCTAGAAGACGGACAACAATCGGACTTAGCCACTATCCATAGTGAAGAGTCCCTTACATACACCATCGAGACAACCGATAATCCGGTAAACTGCTTCCGAAACCAAATAATAATTGAAGACGGAAATAGTTTCTCAGTGGATACATTCATCTTGTTTAAAAGCAAAGTCAGACACATAATCAAAACCCCCAACCGGGAAAATCTGATGGAAGCATTACAAGATGTAGTAAACGCAGAGGTAGTAAACGCAATACATTGCTCACTACCAACTTTAGCGTTTATCCAACACCGACTAGTGGAGTCCTTCCCTAGCACTTCTTTTAAACACACGAAAAACTTCGTACAGGACATAACGGACTTAACCGAACAGAAGGAAATTGTCATAACGGAACACAACAGGGCTCACCGAGCGGCACAGGAAAATGTAAAACAAATCCTTAGGGACTATTTTTTCCCAAAAATGCTTCGGTTAGCGACAGAAATAACATCAAACTGCAAAACCTGTTCCATGGCAAAATACAAACGCCACCCATCAAAACAAAGAGTCGCAGAAACTCCTATACCTTCATTCGTTGGAGAAATTCTACACATCGATATTTTCTCAACAGATGGAACCCTTTTCCTTACATGCGTTGACAAATTCTCAAAATTCGCCATAGTGCAAACCATCGCATCAAGGGCCATAGTAGATATAAAAGCACCCTTACTTCAAATTATAAATTTTTTTCCGAAAACCAAAACAATCTACTGCGATAACGAAAGATCATTAAACTCCGAGACCATTAAAACAATCCTGTTAAATCACTTTAATATCACCATTTCCAACGCTCCACCTCTACACAGCACATCAAATGGCCAAGTAGAGAGGTTTCATAGCACTCTAGCTGAAATAGCCAGATGCTTGAAACTCGGATGCAAACTAAACGACACCATAGAACTAATCCTCTTAGCAACCAACAAGTACAATAACTCAATCCACTCAGTAACAAACAAAAAACCATCAGAAATAGTTCACACAAAGCCCATGGAATTTGACAGAGAAATTAGTAAAAAAATTCAGCAGGCACAGGAAAAGACGCTGGACCATGTAAACAAGAATAGGACATATAAGGACTATCGGGTTGGTGAAAAAGTTTTTCTAAAAGCAAATAAAAGACTAGGCAACAAACTCTCACCGCTATGTTCGGAAGAAACAATTGAAGCCGACCTGGGGACAACGGTCTTAATTAGAGGGAGGGTGGTCCATAAAGACAACCTACGCTAATCACCCTTCACTTAGCTCCCGACAACTTTTACACTTTTTTTACATTTTTACCTTTTTTTATATTTTTTACATTTTTTATATTCATCTATATTTTTCTAGGCTAGGGAAATACATTATAATCTGGGCATTAACGGCTGCTAGGACGGACGCGACAGTGAAACTAAATGACTACACGAACGCGGACTACATCCCCATAGAGGACGGTGACATTGTAGTTTGGGAATCTTTTGGATACTTACAACATGCAACGAACGTGACGACCTACGAAGACTTCGCCGACCAGACAGAGGAACTTACACGAACATTCACCGACGACCACAGACTACCAGTTATAGCAACGGACATCAAACATATTCGCAAGTTGGTAGCTACCCTAAAAATCCATCATAGGGCCGCTAGAAGTATAAACTTAATCGGAACAGCCTTAAAGGTTGTTGCAGGTACACCCGACTTTAATGATTGGGAACAAGTAAAATTCAACCAAGAGCAATTAATGAGAGCAGATGAAGGACAAACAGAATTAAATATTAAATTCCAAGAACGTTTGAACGAACTTTCGAGCGCTATGAACCAAATTCAAAAATTCGAGACAAATAAAGAAACACACCTTTTGGAAATCATCCTAGCTAAAAAAATAGAAAAAAAAAAATAGAAAAAAAAAATAGAATCGTTATCACTGATTTGGAAAACATTTTAATGGGCTTAACCCTAGCCAAATTAAACATTGTAAGTCCGGCAATTCTAGATAGCTCCGACATTGGCGAATTTAAAGACAAACAGCCTACTAACATTAGCCTAGTAGAAATCTTAGAAGTATCTAGTATAAGCGTTTTTCAAAATTCCGATATCATTCATTTTCTCATTAAATTTCCTAACCCTAAGCTTGTTTGTAAGAAGATAACAGTCTATCCGGTCCAGCACCACAACAAGATCCTAGACTTCGAGAACGGAAACCTAGTCGCTGAGTGCCCGGGACGAAACCTCAACATCGGGTACTGCAAGACGACAGTCGGCGCCACCTTCTGCAGGGAGCTCCAAAATAACACCTGTGCTCAGCAATTGGTCTCTGGAGTTATTGCACACTGTTCCACGCTCCCAGGTCACCTGGATGCAATAACTGTGGTAGATCATGGCACCCTCATAGTAAACGAGGCCAACATGACCATAACCGATAACCAAGGACGAGACCAAAAGATATCTGGAACGTACCTCGTAACTTATTCAGACAGAATAAGCCTAAACGGAACTTGGTTCATAAATCAGCTGGGAGACTCAATGAAAAAGCCCGCTGTGTCAGCCATGACCATGGTCAACATCACGACCCACCAAGCTCGGTTGAGCCTCCCCTTCCTGCACGAGTTGAGTCTGAGGAACCTCCATCACATTGGGACCCTTAGAGAAGAACTTTCCCTGGGTTCCTTCGTCAGCTACTCCCTCGCCCTACTCGGCTTCCTCCTGCTGTGCTCAACCCTTTGGCTCAGCTACCATCACCTGAAGAACAAAGTCCACGTCAACCCAAGAATTAACCATGACCTAGAACCATCGGGTCACCGGGACGGCGACCACTTAAAAGGAGGAGAAGTTAACACACCCAGTTCCCAAATTGGGAAACTGCCGAGTTGCAGGCCACATCCGGTGGCCAACACACGGAATAGGGAAACCGCCGACTTTGCACTCCGGGGACAATCACCCGGAGCCCGGCCAGAAGTGGTCAACATGCGCGACGATGAAACCGCCGACCCAGAGCCCGACCAGAAGTGGCCAACACGCGCATTAAAGAAATCGTTGACTCCGCACTCTGGAGTCTATCCCACGGTTCCCGGCCAGAACACTCGCGCAGCGAGTGATCGTAAGCAACGGGATAAAATTGCTGATCCGGCACTTTGGCGACAGCGCTGCGACCGGACGAAGACTTCTAGCTGCAGCCGGATCGGATATTTAGTTTAGTTTTTAATCATACTCCGTAGCCATAGCTACGTAATAAATAATTATAACATTTATACTACTCCATTTATATGATCCTTTACCTTAACAGGTTTAGGTGGAATAAATAATTAAAATCAATTAACCAATCTCTTATTAATGGATCCTGGCCCCAACGGGCTCGAGTGAAAGAATATAAAGGTCGGTATAAATTAATTTGTATACTTAGACAAATATGCCAATTCTTTTCTCTTTTTTTTTTTTTTTTTTTTTTTTTTTTCTTTTTTTGGTTTTAATTTTAAATTTTTTTATTTTTAAATTTTTTTTTTTACTTTAACCTTTTCATATGTCTTTTTTTTTTTTTTTTTTTTTTTTTTTTTTTATTTTTTTTTTTTTTTTATTTAATTTTATTTTAATATTTATTTTAATATTTTTTTTTTTATTTTTTTTTTTTTTTTTTTATTATACTAAGGTAACCAACAAAAAATAACATTACCACCTTTCCCCACCAACCATAACTACAAAACCTTAATATAAAACACCCCGGGGCCACATGAGGCACCCTGGGAGACAGGGTTTCTCCCTTTTTTTTTTGTGGATTTTTTTTTTTTTTTATTTGTTTTTTATTTAATTTTATATTTATTTTTTTTTTTAAGAATTTTTTTTTTTTTGGTTTTTTGTTGTCCCCCTAAAAAATTTGTGCTCTCGCCAAAAAGGCAACATATTATGTAGGTAACAGCACAACGATAATAGATAAGATCGAAATAAGCTTACCACATATCCAAAACCTGACGGTAAAGTCACTAACTGAATCATTAACGTTCCAAACCCTGCCAACCGAGGAGATCCACTGCGATAGAGGGATGTCCTGGTCCAAGACGCAAGCAACCACACACCTGACTACCATTTACATATTAGTCGCAATCTCCATCCTGGCCACCCTTACAGTATGGACATGTAAAAGGAAAACGGTCATCTTAATAACAGCCGCCCCGGAACCTTGCGTAACCCCGTCCATACCTCCGCTATGGCCATCGTTCCGACTTGGGGAGGGAAGAGTTACTAGCTCCGCTCTACTAACCCCCACCACCTAAGCCCCCAAGAGCGGGACAATAACAAATACTTAAAACAATGTCGTTGACCAGCAGTTGCCGACGGATCATTTTCTCTGATGGGAACGAGACCAGCTGCATTCCCGGAGTTGTCGCAACATCCGTCGTAGCCAAAATGCTGACCACGACATGTGTGTTCCTATATACCCATTTATGTACTTAGAGCTAAGTTTCAGCCTTTAAAGGGCAGATTTAAAAAAATAAAGATCAGTCTGATTTGGACAATTGAAAAGAGCATAAGGTTTATTTATTTCATACAATAACTTAACGGATCGTGGCTCCGTACTTAACTCACGCGCTGAATGCGGTTGAGTTTCGGGGGTAGTGTACATTATAATAGATAAGTGTATATGTGTACGTGTGCAAGTGAGTCTATATACGAGGTGTGTTCAAAAAGTAAGGTGACTCTTCAAATTTCGCGAATTTCAAATTTTTCGATTATCGAAACCTTTTAGAAGTTATACGAGGTGTGTTCAAAAAGTAAGGTGACTTTTCAAATTTCAAATTTTTCAAATTTTTCGATTATCTTCAGTTTTGGGAACAAGAAAAAGTCACATGGGGCCAAATCCGGTGAATATGGTGGCTGAGGCATTATTGTGGTGTTGTTTTTGGCCAAAAAATCCAAATCCTTTGATCCATATTTTTCGATAGCAAAAAATCGCCGAGCTCGCAAAACAACTTGTAACTTTACGCCTCTCACAACCAAACAAAAGAGGATGTTCCATTGAAACTTGGTACAGATGTTAGGGAAGAGTGTACCAATATAACAAAACAAAAAAATCGATAATCGAAAAATTTGAAATTCGCGAAATTTGAAGAGTCACCTTACTTTTTGAACACACCTCGTATATGTATTTCCCTTCCCTTATTCATAAAAAGTAAGAAAACAAGTTTTTTTTTTTCATTTCACAAAATTTATTTATTCATTATTGATACAATGAAATTATTTTTCTAGCTCCATTCCTTCGATTTAAGTTAAAGAGGCAAGCGCATGTTTCCAAACTCAAATCGGTGTTACAGAATGTAAAGTATTCAGAAAGCTGTAGCTTCTCTCCCGGCTGACAGGGCCGGACAACCGATTCCCGGGAGACGGGATCGGTCGACCGACTCCTCCCCGAAACCCACCTTACACACCATCTCGCATCCTTTTCCTGCCTGGCTCAGCATTTTACAAATATTTCTGTAGGGGACCCTGGGCAGACTGAAGCCTTTATCCCGGCCCGTAATTAGCATCCTTACAGATGGCGCCCGAACGGGGACTAGGCAGGAAAATGCAAGGATAATTCCACCCTGCGTGGCGTAAAGAACCATCAGGAAAAGTTAGGTGAAAATTTGAGGTTACGGACGAAAGTTAGGGGAGCACGCACGTTTTTTTTGCAACGGGGCGAAGCGGAACAAGAGAGATAGAGAGATAAATAGAATTACCACGAGGAAATGTCGTCGCACACGACACGAAATAAAGGCAAGCAAGTGAAGTCACACGCAGAGTCAAAATACGCACACGTGCACGAGCACGTGAACGCGAGAAAAAAAGAACAAGGGGAATAGAGAGAGAGATAGAATAACCACGAGAAAATATCGTCGCACACGACACGAAATGAAGGCATGCAAGTACAGTCACACGCAGAGTCAAAATACGCACACGCACTCGAGCACGTAAGCGCGAGAGAAACAGAACAAGGAGGAGAGAGAGAGAGAGCCGCAGAACCTAAGCCACGTCGACGCCGCAGCCGGCATCCACGCCGTCAGATATCTAGTTCCCCTATCCCTTTTGCACAACTGGTTTCTTACCAAGTAGGATGCCCGATGCCGGCAGAACCGGAGATATATAAGCCGCCACCGACACACAATCGGGAGCAGTCAGTCAATCAACGGAGCCACGAGCAGTCAGTCAGCAGAGTACCGAGGGACAACATCGATCACCAACCTCAAGCAACCAGGACGCTCCTGCACTCTAGCCGGGACTATCAAGGATACACATCCTCCCAGGAATCAACACATCGCCGCTCCTGCACTCTAGCCAGGGCTATCAAGGATACATACACACATCAGGACACACACCGACAATTACATGGGAGTCTCCTGGATTTCCTACAGGAAGAAGCACCAACTCGAGGCTATCCTTCTCGAGCTGGCCTGGAACAAAACGGTACGGTTTACGATCATCGGGCCCGTCTGTACGCGCTCGCCAGACAAACAGAACACTCCGAGAATACCCTGATCCGGCTCGGAGAAATGGAACGCAAGTACGGAAACGCCCCCTCCGCAGACACTAAGCCACCATCGCCGCTACCGCCCTCCCACGAAAAAGGACCAAGCAGCAACCAGACGCTGACCATACCACGCAGCACTTCTCCGTCCCCAGGGACGCGAGGAAGATCCGAAGGCACAGCACGCGCCAGTGGGTCCCAGTTCGATGCAGGCATCTGCTCGATGTTGGTTGACAAAGTGACCAAATTGGGGACTGTCCTTCGATGGCACCTCAGACCCGCTCAGCATCGTGGAACACATCGAAAACGGGCGGATACCTACCGGGTTGACCCGGAAAATCTGTCCCACGCTATCATCGTCCTCCTGACTGGCCAAGCGGAGAGTTGGTTCCAAGCCAGTGATCTGCAGGGACGGACCTGGGCCGAAGTTCGTCGGGAATTCTTGGACTTCTTCCTACCGCCCCGGTATTATTAACGCCTCGACAACGAAATCCGCTCACACTTCCAAGAGGTGAACGAGCAGCGCTGGATTCTCACCAGAGCAGGAATTGGAACGGGTTTACGAGAACATGCTGCCCGAATATCAGATGTTTCAAGATTTCAAGACGCTGACCAAACTTACGCACCTGGTGGTCAACTTCGAAGTTGCCCGTAGCCGCTTAGGCCGAACCGTCGGTGGATACCCATCCATGCATGCGTGGAATGCCGGAACCGACAAATCAGGTTCTGTTGGGACTGCGGTCGCCGGGGCATACGTACTATCGAGTGCTGCCGGAACCAGACGCCGGGAAACGGACAAGGGCCTGGATGACCTTTTGGTCGGCATGGACTTCCTGTGCTACGGCGAAGCCACACTGCAGTGCGGAGGCCTGACCTTCAAGCTCCAACCACCGGTTCGACTCGCAAGAACAAGCTCGCCGAAATCAACACGAGACAAGCACGCCGCCTTACAGGCGCATCCACCAGCCGCCTTACAGGCGCACCCGGCATCCGCCTCACAGGCGCACCCAGAAGCCGCCTGACAGGAGCAGCCAGAAGCCGCCTCACAGGGGCATACACTGGACGCCTCACAGGCGCACACATCAGCCGTCTCACAGGCGCATACACCAGCCGCCTCACAGGCGCACCCAGAAGCCACCTCACATACGCACACTCCAGCGGCCTTATAGGCGCATACACAGGTGCCCACATCAGCCGCCTCACAGGCGCACCCAGAAGACGCCTCTCAGGAGCATACACCAGCTGCCTCACAGGCGCATACACCAGCCGCAGTCACATTCACCAGCCGCCTCACAGGCATACCCAGAAGCCGCCACACAGGCGCATACACCAGCTGCCTCAGAAGTGCATCCACCAGCGGCCTCACAGGCGCATACACCAGTCGCCAGGAAAAACCCTTCAAAAAGAAGACCCGCATACTGGTGGAATCGTGACATTGCGGAAGTCAGAAAAGAATGCCACAGGGCAAGACGTGCGTATCAACGATCAAGAGGAAGGCCCGAATTTGAGACCCTACAGATTGATTACAGGGAAAGGAGACGATCTCTGGATAACGCCATAAAAGAGAGCAAACGTAGGTGCTTTAACATGATATGTGATGAAATAGACTCCAACCCATGGGGCTTCGCATATAAACTCGCCACTAAACGGCTTCGGGTATACAGCAGGCCACCGCCGACATGCCGAGCCAGTCTAAGAAGGATATTGGAAACACTATTCCTCGTGCAAGTGAGCACGGCGCGAACGCCACCTACCGGGAATACAGCGAGCATAAAGCCCACAAATGCCGAAGAAGTCCTCGGAATACTAGAGAAAATATTGGATGACAAGGCACCGGGACCAGATAAAGTCCTCAAAATTGCAATTAGGGCAAATACAAAAGAGTACGTTGATATGTATATCGCTTGCCTAACGGAAGGAGTGTTCCCCAGACGCTGGAAAACACAGCGGTTGGTACTCATACCAAAGGGGGACAAACCGGTGGAGGAACCTTCCTCGTACAGGCCGATATGTATGCTGGATACGGTGGGCAAAATTCTGGAAAGAATAATCCACTCCCGGCTGGAGGGTGCCCTTGCCGAAACCAACGGCCTCTCCGAGATGCAGTACGGCTTTCGGAAGGGGTTATCAACCATCGACGCCGTCGGCAAACTGTGCGAAATCGCTGATAAGGCCATTGAGGGAAAAAGGTGGTTGTACGGAAATAAGCAGTATTGCTTAGCGGCAACTCTGGATGTTAAAAATGCATTCAACTCGGCTATCTGGCATCATACACTTAATGCACTGAGGAACCTAAGCGTCCCAGCGTATGTACAGAATATAATATCGAGCTATTTTGAAGACCGCCTGCTACTGTACGAAACAGAGTCCGGGCAGGCAACTCACATGGTCACCGAGGGAGTTCCCCAAGGATCATTCCTTGGTCCTCTGTTGTGGAACGTCATGTACGATGGTATTCTTAGGATCGCGATGCCGGAAGGAGCACAACTGTTTGGCTTTGCGGATGACGTAGCCATAGTGGTAACGGCTAAAAAACTCCCAGACGCGGAGGAAATCTGCAACGAAGCTGGGAAACGAGCAAGCGCATGGCTCGACGACAAGGGTCTTGCCCTGGCAGCGCACAAGACCGAGGCAGTCCTAATAAGTAGCAAGCAGAAAGTGGAGACGGCTACGATACGAATCGGAGAAGCTATAATCAAGTCAAGCCCAAGTCTAAAGTACCTAGGAGTCATGATCGACCACCGGCTTTCCTTTAAAGACCATTTAGCCTACGCCAGTAGGAAGGCAGGTAGAACGGCGGCCGCTATTTCGCGAATCATGGCGAACACTCGGGGACCGAGGCAACCAGGACGCAGACTACTTGTTAGCGTTGTCACATCGACGCTGATGTATGCTGCTCCCATATGGGCCCGAGCCACAAAAAATGGAAGCTACAGGCAGGATGGCGACTCTGTACAGAGATTGTGTGCCCTGCGGGTATGCTGTGCCTTCCGCACGGTATCCTATGACGCGGCAATGGTAATAGCGGGAATCATACCGATTGATCTGTTAGCAGAGGAATCTGCTAATATCCGCGCAGGTAGCACAGGGGTCGCCATCGCTGAATCCCTACGCAAAAGATGCAGAGAACTCACCATCTCTAAGTGGCAAGAGAGGTGGGTAAATAGTAACAAAGGACGATGGACGTATAAGCTCATCCCAGATCTGCAGAGATGGCTGGGACGTAAGCATGGACATGTGGACTACTACTTAACGCAACTTCTGACAGGACACGGATGCTTTAAACACTATCTGAATAGGTTTAATCATGAACGCTATCCGCACTGCCCACTCTGCGAGTCGGATAACGAAGACGCAAAACATGTGTTTTTTGTCTGTCCGAGATTTGAAAACGAACGTCTAGATCTGAGCATAAGGGTTGGGAGGACGCCAGCCGCTTGTAACCTGGTGGAAATTATGCTTGAATCTTAAGTAAATTGGTCCGCTGTAAGCAACAATGGGATAGAATCCTAGAGAGCCCTAAGGGCATTCCCCCCGGCGAAGTAATACCTAACGGCAGTACCGCCGGGGAAGCGGGGAGGGGGTGGAGTTTTTACTGGGTTAGAGTCCCAGACTTCGGCAAGCTAACCCAGCTCCGAGTTGGCTTTCGAGGCTTTAAACCACCACTAATAAAAAAAAAAAAAAAAAAATAACAGGCGCACCCAGGAGCCGCCACACAAGCGCACCAAGAGCCACGCCCCGACTTACAACGAGAAGCCGCCACACGGAGACATCGCGACCGAAGACATCACAGGGCTGCACATGTGCGTCCTTGTCCCGAGAGCTCCACACGCAATATCACCCACACAGGTACACGCACGGCCCCAAGCTGGGCTGGAACACTGCCCCCTCCCGACGCGTCAGCGATCCAACGGAATTAGTTCGCCATCCGACTATGAGAGTGCGTTTCAGAGATCAGGAGCCATCGGCCCCATCCTGCGGGGTCGCCAACGCCGAACACGTCGACGAGGAGGAACAAAGATCCGACAACCACCAGAAAAACTACCCAGATCCCTGGATAGGAAAGTTCCTCGAACGAGCGCTGTCCTGTTTGGCCACCACCGCCGTCGACTGGACGGCGCAGGCCACCGGAGCCGCTGCCTCGGGGCAACTCGCCTCCGCCGGAGACTCCAACCTCGACCCTGCTTGCATAACCGAGATCGACACACCAGCAGACGAGCAGGCTGCCCGTTCGGGAACGCTCGACGCCGCCCAGCCCCATGGCCCGAGGACGAGGCGACTACGGAGGAGGAGTCCCTTCCGAATGACACCCCGGACCCGGAGGTCCGGATGCGCGCCCCGGAGGGATGGACCACCATCATTATTGATACAATGAAATTATTTTTCTAGCTCCATTCCTTCGATTTACGTAAAAGAGGCAAGCGCATGTTTCCAACCTCGAATCGGTGTTACAGAATGTAAAGTGTTCACCATATTTCATTGCTTTTAGATCTTGTGCACCTTGATTCATGTACATAATTTTGGTTTTAAGAAGGTATTGGAAATGATTTTCAAATATATTCTATTTTTTTGTGAAACAGGTCTTATTACAAGTGGTCTCAACTTCAAAATGAAGTGAATGCAAATCGATATGTTTCATTTATTTTGAACTACTTTAAAAAAAATTTAGAATGTTGTTTGCATTGTTTAAAGCACAAACACCACCTTTGGCATGATTTTTACAATAGGGAAATCTGTTTCCTCTAAACCGGTTTAATGACGGACAATGTATGTCCTCGACATTAATCAAATGGTGGTTTCCAAAAAATGATTGTGGAAAACGTTTCTTTTCCATTCCCTTGCAGATAATTTGTTTTCCAATAGTTATTTTCTTAAGATATCGTTGCGTTTGCGCAAAATTTTCGTATAGGTGAGCAAACTGATTCTTATTGAAGTCGACATTTAAATTATCATATGGGTATGAGTCAGAATTTAAATGAACCTTGTGAGGTAGCCCTCACGCGGCCCCGCCTAGCTTAGTTAAGAGTAGTCAATAAGATAGGACTTAGGTAAGATTAAGGATTTATTTAAGACCCACGGAGGGCACGTAGCTTTAGGTACATAATTTAAGACCCACGAAGGGTAGTAAGTTTACGTTAGTTAGGACATAAGTTACATACATAGCTAAAGCATAGGTTTAATCACAAACACCGCCTCGGACGCATCAACTTCACGCAGCGCCAAACTATCATCGGCAGAGCCATCATACCGGCATACCGACGAGAGAGAAACAGAACAAGGAGGAGAGTGAGAGAGCGGCAGAACCTAACCCACGTCGACGCCGCAGCCGGCATCCACGCCGTCAGATATCTAGTTCGCCTATCCCTTTTGCACAACTGGTTTCTTACCAATTAGGATGCCCGATGCCGGCAGAGCCGGAGATATATAAGCCGCCACCGACACACATACGTGTGCATACGTACTATCGAGTGCTGCCGGAACCAGACGCCGGGAAACGGGCAAGGGCCTCGGGTATCAGGGAGCCACTCGAGGTACCCACCGAATTCCCGCAGCCGCTAACCTGCTTCATCCAGCAGGATAGAAACCGTATCCGCGGACAGGAATGCACGGAATGCCGGAACCAACGAATCATGTTATGTTGGGACTGCGGTCGCCAGGGCATAAGTACTATCGAGTGCTGCCGGAACCAGACGCCGGGAAACGGGCAAGGGCCTGGATGACCTTCTGGTCGGCGTGGACTTCCTGTGCTACGGCGAAGCCACACTGCAGTGCGGAGGCCTGACCTTCAAGCTCCAACCACCGACTCGCAAGAAGCAGCTCGCCGACACCAACACGAGACAAGCACGCCGCCTTACAGGCGCATCCACCAGCCGCCTTACAGGCGCACACGGCATCCGCCTCACAGGCGCACACAGAAGCCGCCTCACAGGAGCAGCAAGAAGGCGCCTCACAGGCGTATACACTGGACGCCTCACATGCGCATACACCAGTCGCCTCACAGGCGCATACACCAGCCGCCTCAAAGGAGCATACACCAGCCGCCTCACAGGCGCATACACAAGCCGCCTCACAGGCGGATCCACCAGCCGCCTTACAGGCACACCCAGAAGCCGCCACACAGGCGCATACACCAGCTGCCTCAGAAGTGCATCCACCAGCGGCCTCACAGGCGCATACACCAGTCGCCTCACAGGCGCACCCAGGAGCCGCCACACAAGCGCAAAAAGAGCCACGCCCCGACTTACAACGAGAAGCCGCCACACGGAGACATCGCGACCGAAGACATCACAGGGCTGCACATGTGCGTCCTTGTCCCGAGAGCTCCACACGCAATATCACCCACACAGGTACACGCACGGCCCCAAGCTGGGCTGGAACACTGCCCCCTCCCGACGCGTCAGCGATCCAACGGAATTAGTTCGCCATCCGACTATGAGAGTCCGTTTCAGAGATCAGGAGCCATCGGCCCATCCTGCGCCGAACACGACGACGAGGAGGAACAAAGATCCGACAACCACCAGAAAAACTACCCAGATCCCTGGATAGGAAAGTTCCTCGAACGAGCGCTGTCCTGTTTGGCCACCACCGCCGTCGACTGGACGGCGCAGGCCACCGGAGCCGCTGCCTCGGGGCAACTCGCCTCCGCCGGAGACTCCAACCTCGACCCTGCTTGCATAACCGAGATCGACACACCAGCAGACGAGCAGGCTGCCCGTTCGGGAGCGCGCACACCTACGGGTAACGGGGCACTTCAGCAGCTCCTGCAGCTTTTGATGGCAGCGTGCAGCCGTGCGAGCCGCCGCCCGGACCTTACTCGAGACATTCCCAGTTACGGGAACAGCCACGCAGCTGGCTATCACCCCGGCAGTACGAGCACCCACCCCGACCGAAAACACGGCATTCGTTGCGGGAGTGGCCGCAGCGTCGACGCCCAGACCCATGCGAGGAGTAAGGCCTCTGCCCGCCACCGACACGTGGCGCTGGCGTTTCCACCGTCCGCAGAAGACGAACCCACAGGACCAGCCGAGGGCCCACCGAGAATCCTGCGGAACGCCCCTCGACACCGCCCAGCCCCATGTCCCGAGGACGAGGCGACTACGGAGGAGGAGTCCCTTCCGAATGACACCCCGGACCCGGAGGTCCGGATGCGCGCCCCGCAGGGATGGACCAGCACCATTATTGATACAATGAAATTATTTTTCTAGCTCCATTCCTTCGATTTACGTAAAAGAGGCAAGCGCATGTTTCCAACCTCGAATCGGTGTTACAGAATGTAAAGTGTTCACCATATTTCATTGCTTTTAGATCTTGTGCACCTTGATTCATGAACATAATTTTGGTTTTAAGAAGGTATTGGAAATGATTTTCAAATATATTCTATTTTTTGTGAAACAGGTCTTGTTACAAGTGGTCTAAACTCCAAAATGAAGTGTATGCAAATCGATATGTTTCATTTATTTTGAACTACTTTAAAAAAAATTTAGAATGTTGTATGCATTGTTTAAAGCACAAACACCACCTTTGGCATGATTTTTACAATAGAGAAATCTGTTTCCTCTAAACCGGTTTAATGACGGACAATGTATGTCCTCGACATTAATCAAATGGTGGTTTCCAAAAAATGATTGTAGAAAACGTTTCTTTTCCATTCCCTTGCAGATAATTTGTTTTCCAATAGTTATTGCCTTAAGATATCGTTGCGTTTGCGCAAAATTTTCGTATAGGTAATCAAACTGATTCTTATTGAAGTCGACATTTAAATTATCATATGGGTATGAGTCAGAATTTAAATGAACCTTGTGAGGTAGCCCTCACGCGGCCCCGCCTAGCTTAGTTAAGAGTAGTCAATAAGATAGGACTTAGGTTAGATTAAGGATTTATTTAAGACCCACGGAGGGCACGTAGCTTTAGGTACATAATTTAAGACCCACGAAGGGTAGTAAGTTTACGTTAGTTAGGACATAAGTTACATACATAGCTAAAGCATAGGTTTAATCACAAACACCGTCTCGGACGCATCAACTTCACGCAGCGCCAAACTATCACCGGCAGAGCCATCATACCGGCATACCGACGAGAGAGAAACAGAACAAGGAGGAGAGAGAGAGAGCGGCAGAACCTAACCGACGTCGACGCCGCAGCCGGCATCCACGCCGTCAGATATCTAGTTCGCCTATCCCTTTTGCACAACTGGTTTCTTACCAAGTAGGATGCCCGATGCCGGCAGAACCGGAGATATATAAGCCGCCACCGACACACAATCGGGAGCAGTCAGTCAATCAACGGAACCACGAGCAGTCAGTCACCAGAGTACCGAGGGACAACATCGATCACCAACCTCAAGCAACCAGGACGCTCCTGCACTCTAGCCGGGACTATCAAGGATGCACATCCTCCCAGGAATTAACACATCGCCGCTCCTGCACTCTAGCCAGGGCTATCAAGGATACACACACACATCAGGACACACACCGACAATCCTGGATTTCCTACAGGAAGAAGCACCAACTCGAGGCTATCCTTCTCGAGCTGGCCTGGAACAAAACGGTACAGTTTACGATCATCGGGCCCGACTGTACGCGCTCGCCAGACAAACAGAACACTCCGAGAATACCCTGATCCGGCTCGGAGAAATGGAACGCAAGTACGGAAACGCTGCCTCCGAAGACACTAAGCCACCATCGCCGCTACCGCCCTCGTACGAAAAGGGACCAAGCAGCAACCAGACGCTGACCATACCACGCATCACTTCTCCGTCCCCAGGGACGCGAGGAAGATCCGAAGGCACAGTTCGATGCAGGCATCTGCTCGATGTTGGTTGACAAAGTGACCAAATGGGGACTGTCCTTCGATGGCACCTCAGACCCGCTCAGCATCGTGGAACACATCGAAAAACGGGGGGATACCTACCGGGTTGACCCGGAAAATCTGTCCCACGCTATCATCGTCCTCCTGACTGGCCAAGGGGAGAGTTGGTTCCGAACCAGTGATCTGCAGGGACGGACCTGGGCCGAAGTTCGACGGGAATTCTTGGACTTCTTCCTACCGCCCCGGTATTATTAACGCCTCGACGACGAAATCCGCTCACACTTCCAAGAGGTGAACGAGCAGTGCTGGATTCTCCCCAGAGCAGGAATTGGAACGGGTTTACGAGAACATGCTGCCCGAATATCAGATGCTTCAAGATTTCAAGACGCTGACCGAACTTACGCACCTGGTGGTCAACTTCGAAGTTGCCCGTAGCCGCTTAAGCCGAACCGTCGGTGGATACCCATCCATCCCACAGCAAAGTCGCACGACCCAGGGCGAACCCTGCCCCTACCCCGCAGGTGCCACACCCTAGGAACGCGACCAACGACGCATCTAGCCGAGACGCTGGGGGAAACCCAACCCAAGGGGCTACGCCCACCAGGTCAATCGACCCCAGCACCGCCTGCCGAAGCTGCGGCCAGACTGGTCACTATGCCACGGAATGCCGGAACCAACGAATCATGTTCTGTTCGGACTGCGGTCGCCAGGGCATACGTACTATCGAGTGCTGCCGGAACCAGACGCCGGGAAACGGGCAAGGGCCTCGGGTATCAGGGAGCCACTCTAGGTACCCACCGAATTCCCGCAGCCGCTAACCTGCTTCATCCAGCAGGATAGAAACCGTATCCGCGCACAGGAATGCACGGAATGCCGGAACCAACGAATCATGTTCTGTTGGGACTGCGGTCGCCAGGGCATAAGTACTATCGAGTGCTGCCGGAACCAGACGCCGGGAAACGGGCAAGGGCCTGGATGACCTTCTGGTCGGCGTGGACTTCCTGTGCTACGGCGAAGCCACACTGCAGTGCGGAGGCCTGACCTTCAAGCTCCAACCACCGGTTCGACTCGCAAGAACCAGTTTGCCGAAATCAACACGAGACAAGCACGCCGCCTTACAGGCGCATCCACCAGCCGCCTTACAGGCGCACCCGGCATCCGCCTCACAGGCGCACCCAGAAGACGCCTGACAGGAGCAGCCAGAAGCCGCCTCACAGGCGCATACACTGGACGCCTCACAGGCGCATACACCAGCCGCCTCAAAGGAGCATACACAAGCCGCCTCACAGGCGCATACACCAGCCGCCTCACAGGCGCATACACCAGCCGCCTCACAGGCGCATACACCAGCCGCCTCACAGGCGGATCCACCAGCCGCCTTACAGGCACACCCAGAAGCCGCCACACAGGCGCATACACCAGTCGCCTCACAGGCGCACCCAGGAGCCGCCACACAAGCGCACCAAGAGCCACGCCCCGACTTACAACGAGAAGCCGCCACACGGGACGGGATCGGCCGCCCACGAAACCCCGACTTCTCCCCAAAACCCACCTCACACACCATCTCGCATCCTTTTCCTGCCTGTCTAACAGGCAAATACAAATATTTCTGTAGGGGACCCTAGGCAGACTGAAGCCTTTATTCCGGGCCGTGATTAGCATTCTTACAACCTTCAAGTTTGATAAATTATTTGTGACAAGTATAAATCCGTACAGTGTAAATCCGATTATTGCAAACCTTGGTCTCTCTCGAATTGCTGAAAGTTTAACGTTCCAACAGTGGTGTGTTCCGTGTCCTAATTTTGGGTTAACGTAGGAGTCCCATCTATGAAATGCAATAGGTAGGTTTACACCACTTTTAATAATATCATACATCTTAATGTTTTCAACGTTACTAGGTGTCACATGAGGAATTTTCCAACTTATATTGGTCATTTCTAATTTAAATGTTTGTTCCAATCTCTTTTTTTCAAAGACATCATCTAGGTTTTTGGTTAGCATTAGCACAAGTTCATGTTTACAATTCAACCAAACCTTTTTATAATCTTCAGCAAACCCCAAAAAATTTTTTAATGGGACAAAAAAGTTAAAGCAAGGTCCAGTAGAAAAGTCATCTCCATCACTCCATCCAGAATTTGAAAGATTTTGACTTTGAAGGTTATCAAGTGATAACAAATTTTTAAGTGTAGTTGTCATACCGACAAATTGAGTTCTATTAATCTCGCATCCATTTATTTCGTACTTGATTTCTTCCAAGAAGTAAACCATACAATTATTATTAAAAAAAGTTGTAACATTATCACTTGTAGGTTTTATTAATATTTTCAAGTACTCATATTTAGGTTGATATAAACTCTTAGAAAATACGTAAATATTTTCGAATTTCAATCCGTTCGGACTCTCTATCAAACTGAGCATAATGTTGGTTTTACCATAATTTGAAGGTCCAACAATAAGAGCTCTTATTGTATTAGGTAAAAAAGAACTATGTCGTGGGAGTTAATTTTCTCGTTTTCATCGTTGATATTTCTAACGATAATTTTTTGTTTTTGACTTATTAAACGCATTCTTAAAGCTTATGTAACTCATTCGATGAGAAATCTTTGATGATTAAACATCAATATAATGAGGAAGTGTTTTTATAATCGATTCCTTAGTGTTTTCAATTGTAAACGAGGTGGTGGTCTTGTCAACAACTTAATTAACACATTACCGTTTGAAGCCCATATACCAGGATATCAATTTTGTGGCCCGGGTACACAGCTAGAAAAACGTATGAAACGAGGTGATCAAGGAATAAATAAACCGGATGAGGCTTGTAAAGAACACGATATAGCATATTCCCATAAAAAGGATTTACATGAACGTCACATTGCAGACTCTATATTAATTAATTGACAAAGCTTGGTCACGTGTAAAAGCACCAGACAGTACTCTTGGTGAAAAAGCAGCAGCATATTTGGTGACCAACATTATGAATGCAAAGAAAAAATTTGGAATGGGAATATCAAAAACAAAATGGAAATGTAAGGGGAAGATGATGAGGGAAAAAGTAAAGAAGACGAATCTGTCGACTGTTATGAACGCTGCTACTAAAACGTTAAAAAAACAAAAGCCATTGGACATTAAGAGTACAATTAAAATTGCACGAAAATCAGTTCAATCGACAATGGGTTCAAAGAAAAACGTGAAAGTACCAAGAATAATTAATGTACCCAAATCTGGTGGTTTTTTACCAATCGTACCTATTTTTACTGCCCTAAGTGCCCTCGGTAGTTTAGCTAGTGGAAGTGCAGCCATTGCAAAAACAATAAACAACGGTAGAATGGCGAAAGAGTATATGGAGGAGAAGAAACGACATAATAGAAAAATTGAAAGTGTTGCTGTAGGATATATCTCAAACCGTATAGAATAGCTTATGGATTCTACCTAAAGCCATATAGTAATGGATATGGTATTAAGAAGCGAAAAAACTAATATTTCAGCTACCCAATAGACCACTTTCAAATATAGACATTACAACTTTTGCTCAAAAATATATACCAAATTTTCGAGGAGTAAATATAAGGGATTAACTTCTACGCTCTCCAAGAATTCGGGAATTTGGTATAGTAAACCTAGATGATTCACAATCACGTGGTACACACAGTACAATACAACTACGAGAGAGCTCAACATTTTGATACATACAACTGTGGCCATTTATGTCTATCATTTCTACTTTCCTCTGTCAATGGAGTGAGTCAATAACCCATCGTTTTGATTGGCTTACACTTAGGACGGGGAGGGAGGGTGAAACAAATGCGTAGTATATACGTTTGTATGTGTGACTTCTGGATGGTATAAAAATCGGGGCTGCCTAGTTCAAAATTCACAGTCCAAGTTTCGACTTTACATTCAAAAGACGTTATACAAGTGAACAGAAAACAACTGCTAAACAACAAAAAAAAAACTACTAAACCACAAAAAACAACTGCTAAACAACTGCCAAACAACAAAAAACAACTACTAAACAACAAAAAACAACTGCTAAACAACAAAAACAACTGCTAAACAACAAAACGCAATATATATATATTATAAAATAAACATGGAGAACAACAACTATAAGAACGAGGAGACTACAAGAGTCGAATTCGATCCTACTGTCAAGGATAATAGGAAGACACGTGTTAATCCAAAAAGTTTGGTTTGTTATTTCAACGAGAAGAACGATGAAAATGATGATGCCGCAGAAACAGCGTTCATACCAATTGATGTTGAACATAATGCAAAACGAATAAAGCTTGAGACGGTTACTCAAGAATTCAATAGATGTAATAAGAAATCTATTTTGTCAAAGCCAAAGATGCCTAAAATGTAAAGTTCCCCATCTTCAAGGCGGAGTGTAAAATGACGAAGATTGGAAAATCCCTTGTTCTGGAGTTGGAGGATTACTTTCTATACACCCCGGAAAGGTATACAAATCTTCGGAAGGAACTGAGGAAATGGTTGATGGGAAATTTGAATTTAAATGATAATTAATATTTAGAAATAAGTAAATAAAATATAAAAAAATAAATAAATAATAAAAACCAATATTTCATATTACGTCGAATAAATACAATTTTAAGATATATATAAACAATACATTTTTTATTTCATGGGATGGATGGGATAAATATAATAAATATTATAAGTTTCCAGTAAACAGTATAGATCGAGTAACTGAAGAGTGATCACATAAAGATTATATATTTTTTTAAATTTACTTTATCTAAATTTATGCAGGTTTCAATAATGAATGTGTTAGCTCAGTTAACAAAGGCGAGATCTGCCTTAAAGAGAAAGTTTGATGACCTAAAACATGTAAAGAATCAAAGTGTTATAGAGTTGGAAGAAATATTTAAACCTATTACAGAACCTTTACATGAGCTTGTTAACGAAAATAAAAAGCAGACATATTTAAAAACAAATGTAGGAGCCAAGTTTAAACGTTAATTATACGAAAATGAAAAGTACGAGAATGATATGACTGATGACGATGATCTGTACTATATAATCAATGGGAGACAACATCAGACAAAACAAAACTTATCTCAATACCGATCTATGAATGATAGTGTTTCGTATAATGATTTCTTTTCTAAAATAAATGTTTTTGAAAAAGGAAAGAAAGACAAAACATATAATGATGATGTGGACAAAGGGAGTGAGACGGAAGCTATATCAATGCCTGCAAAAGAAAATGAAATGGGGGAATATATAAATATAGAAGACGAGATAGATAATAAAAATTATGATTTTAATATCAGTCAATTGAGTCGGGAAAATATATTGGACATGGCTTACGGACCTAAAACAAGTTTAGATAATGTATTAACATTAGGGAAAAGTGAACTAAAAATTAATGATAATAAGATTCATTTGTCTAGTGGAATCAGTTGCGAGCTAACTCCTGGTCTGTACTCTCTTATATTTCATAAACACCCCCAAAATTATAATGATCATGATCTGAATTAAAGGTTCACGAGCATTTAAATATACTAAAATTATTAAAAAAAAATAATAAACGATAATGAAAATCCTACAACATCCACTCCACTTCGTACGAAAACTGGTTTCGGTTTTATGACTCTGGAGGAATCAAAACCAAATTATAAATTAAGGAATGATGTGAATGAACTTCTTCGCTATTCATCGTGATCAAGAATATATATACTTTATAGGGTCGGAAACGCTTCCTTCTGCCTGTTACATACTTTTTAACGAATCTAGTATACCCTTTTACTCTACGAGTAACAGGTATAAAAATTATGGAAAAACAACGTTATAAATCTATATAGTCTATACTCCAAGTTACATTTAGAATGAGCTGCACCCCTAAATAAACCTGTTAAATGGCAATGATCCCTAACTCTATCATTTAATTATATTTTTATTACAAATATGACAATTTAATGAATCCTGAAATTCATACTCGTCTTCAGGAGTCTGGTTGGTTTAATTTTATAGAAATACTCATCATTCTTGTACAAGAGAGTCTACAAAATTTGATCCTGCGTTACTACCTGTTTTTATTACAAATGTATCTATCTTAGAATCAAGGCACACTTAATATTATATAATAAGCATAAGATATCGGTATATGATTATTTAACTTAAATAATTCCGGACTTACTTCAATACTTCTCGGTGCCAGTACACATTCAAAGTCGGCGTACACGACGAACGGAACCTGAAGCTGTTTGCGGTATTGGGTAAACTCCAGAGTTCACTTGTGTAATTCCGGTGTAATATGCACACATAAAAATATATATATCGAGCACCCACTGTACCAAGAGTACTAAAAGGGGCACACACTGTTACACTTTGTCGCAGTGTTTACGTAATTCGGGGTCTCGGTCATAAACCTTAAACGGCCGAACTTCCAAACGCTTGCTGTGCTTAGCCGCACGACGAAACTCCATATGCAGCATAAATGTAAAACGAGCATGTGCATATACCTCCGCTTAAGCGATCATAGCTAATACTTAAGAATATATAACCGTCTCTCCGCTGCCGCTGTTGGCAGCGCAGCTACGAGACTTTAGATTTCCCGACTCCTAAAAATATTGCAAAGAAGAAGAACCTATTGGGAGCTTGGAGCGGCAACAACGGCTGCTCCAACTAAGATATCAAATAAATAATAAAGAAATATATACAAAAGCAATATACGCACAAAGTATTTTGATTGCCACTGGATGGGATCCTGCTATTGCCGGAAAAACTAGGCGAATACTACATGGCGACCGTGACAGGGCCGATGTAAACTTGGAAATCGAGGAACGCTTCAGAACCAATCCTTATCCCGAAGTTACGGAATACGTGCAACCAGCACCGGTCCGTCTTACGCAACAAGTAAGACCAAGGAACAGTGAACCGACAGCGCTTCCAAAAGTGCATATTTCTTTTTTAATTTCACTGCGTTGCAAAATTTTTTTTCAATTGCAATGCGATGCATATTTTTTCATTTATATCATAAAAACAATTGTAAAATTGAGCGACATTAAAGTTGCCCAATTAGCGTGTGGCCTGAAAACCATTAAAAAACTAGGCAGGTTTTTATGTAAAGTAGTTTAGTAGATGTAAAACAAGTGGACTCCACTGCAAATGTAATAAATAAAGTCGAGTACAACACAATTAATGTAATTAATGTTATAATGATTTTGACAAATCTTATAAGTCATTATCAAGACCTCGGCCAGAACAGAACAGAAATTAAATAAAAAAAAATTAAATCTGAGTGAGTAGAGTGTGATGGGGCAGGCTTGTGTAAGAAATAATATACCAAAAAGAATAGCGTACTTAAAGTGGCTATTATATACAAATGAACCACCGCCATGGGCCACAGCTGAAAAACTGCAAACTTGACTTTCTGAAGTCAAATAGCCCAAGACACCAGTCACAACTCACCCAGTTACAAAATTAATAAATCAAAAAAAAACTAAACCTCCATCACCCAAGGAAATACCGAGGAGGAAGGACCGCTCCCCCGCCGACTGCCCAGGGCCACTAAGCAGTGTGCACTGTAAATACTCATGCACAGGGAAAAACAACTAGTGTGAGAGGCCATCCGCCCCTTACACTTCCGTGGGAGAAGTTGCCTGTGCGAAGCCAGCACCGGCACCGCCTGAGCCCATAGGCCCAGGACAACAACAGCAGATACAAAGCGTGGGGGGCACGACCGCCACCTGCGCCTTCGAGGGAGCGTCAGCATAGCCAAGCCGGCGACGACCAGCTGACGCGGACCGGAAAGAGCATCAGAAGAAACATTGCAGCAGAGGACGCAGGATTAACCCATGCACTGCGTTGCATATTTTTTTTTTTGATTGCACTGCGATGCATATTTTTTTATATATAACATAATATAAATTGTAAAATTGAGCGGAACCATCTCTGCCCAATTAGTCGTGTAGCCCGTAAAGCTATGCAAAACGATAGATGAGAGGTAATGCAATAAGCAAAGCCTCAATAGAAAACAATAATAATTATATTCCAAATTATAACATTAAGGTATATGTACCACCTACAAAAATGACTTTGGATATAAAAACAATGGATTCCACTGCCAATGTCATAAACAAAGTAGTATCGAATAATATTGATTTATATTGGGTACATGTATTTTTAATAATCATTGTTGTCATAATGTGCGCAAATTTCTTTTATAAAATATATAAGCTGCAGAGTAGATGTTTAAAGAAAAGATATATGAGCCGGGCTAATGACCTGAATAAAATATAAGCAATATTGTTTAAATATTTAAATATATACGTAATAAATAAAAATAAAATAAAAATAATTGTATACAAAAATAATTTTAAAAAAGAAAATGGGATGGATTGGAATGAATTGTATGAAGAAATAAATAATATCAAAGCAAATTTTGACAAATCGTATAAGTCACTAACCCAGAATAGACCAATCCAGAAGAACACAGTTAGAAAACATGTTGAGATATTAGTAGAAAACTTTAACCAAGCGCGAATACTAATACATGGTCACAGGGAGAGGTTGAATCAAGATCATTTGTCCCAGGTATCTAACCTTCTGATACGACTACGATGTAATTTAATATCGGTTAAACAAAAATTCAGTTTAGAAATAGTAATACCGAATGTTCTAAACACTCCCATAGCAGTAGACACTGCACCTGACCCAGAGTCAGCTGAAACAAACGAATTAAAATTGGAAGAGATATACCCCAAAATAGAAGAGGAAGATTTAAATAATCTTACTATTCCAGCGGTAAACACAGATAGAGATAGTTACACAGATTCTGATACTCCTAGCGAGACAAGCAACATTACCACAATGGCACAATCCAATATTGATTTCATAAATACACCATCCAAGCTGATACCAGTTTTCGATGGTAAAGCGAAAAATCTAACAAGTCTTGTGGATGCGTTAGAAATATTAGAGGCAATAACGGGCGAGAACGAACAACTCGCAGTCTCCATAATAAAAACAAAACTAAAGGGTGCCGCTAGAAATCTAATAGGAAACGAAACCACGATTTCCGAGGTGATTTCTAGACTAAAAGGCAACGTCAAAGGCGAAACTGTGGAGGTATTGTCAGCAAAGCTGATGAACCTACAGCAACGCAACAAAACTGCCAATCAGTATACACAAGAAATAGAGCAGATGGAATAACTATAGAACTGGCAAGGAGTTATTCCACTCAGCATGCCGTTAAAGCAATGACAAAAAACTGCACGATTGATAAGGTAAAACTTATCATGCAGGCGGGAACATTCAATACAATGAATGATGCCGTTTCAAAGTTTGTAAGTAGTTGCACTGAGGCAACTGGACAGTCAAATACTGTCCTTTATTACAGGAATTATTCACAACGCGGTTCAAAACTCGGACGTGGAAACTCGGGAAACAATAACTATAGAGGCAATTCCCGTTGGTACCAGAATAATCAACATAATAACAATGGACAAGGCCAATATAGAGGAAATAACTATAGAGGCCGTGGCAACTCGAATCGAGGCCAAAACAATAACCAAGGCAATGTTCGACTTGCACAAAACACGTCGGGAAATTCCCAAAATTCATCGGGAAACTCCCAAAACCCTTTAAATATTAAGAATTAAATGAAACAAGAGTTCACACTATTAATCTCAGTCAAAATATATTCGTTTCATTTACCAATTTAAATACAGGGAAAGATCTTATCTTTCTAATAGACACGGGTGCAGACATCTCAGTCTTAAAAGAAAATTCGGATATTTTTTATAATATTCAAGATGACCATATAATAGACATAAAGGGAATAAGTCAAGAAATAACCAAATCCAAAAGTTTAATTTCTATTAAAATACAAACAACTAAGTATGTAATTCCACACGATTTTCATATCGTAAGTTTTCAATTTCCTATTCCATGCGATAGAATATTAGGCATTGATTTCATTGAAATATACAACTGTCAATTAGACTTCAAGCCAGCTGAAGATTGGCTTATAATTAGACCCAATAATTTAAAATTTCCAGATAACGTACCAATAGCTCACAGTTCTAGCAACAACTCAGTATTTCTGCCAGCAAGATCCCAAGTTATTAGAAAAATTGAACTCAATTCAAAAGAAGACAGTGTATTAATTAATGCACTGCGTTGCATAATTTTTTTTGATTGCACTGCGATGCGTATTTTTTTTTATATAACATAATATAAATTGTAAAATTGAGCGGAACCATCTCTGCCCAATTAGTCGTGTAGCCCGTAAAGCTATGCAAAACGATAGGTAGAAACCTGTAAAGATAGATGAGAGGTAATGCAATAAGCAAATCCTCAATAGATAATAATAATTATATTCCAAATTATAACATAAAGGTATATGTACCACCTACAAAAATGACTTTAGATATAAAAACAGTGGATTCCAATGTCATAAACAAAGTAAAATCGAATAATATTGATTTATATTGGGTACAAGTAATTTTAATAATCATTATTGTCATAATGTGCGCAAATTTCTTTTATAAAATATATAAGCTGCACTATAGATGTTTAAAGAAAAGATATATGAGCCGGGCTAATGACCTAGATAAAATCTAAGCAACATTGTTTAAACATAATAATAAATAAAAATAAAAATAAAAATAATTGTATACAGATATAATTTAAAACAAATGGCTAAACTAAGCACAATGCCCATGATATAATGGATTGGAATAAATTGTATAAAGAAATAAATAATATCAAAGCAAATTTTGACAAATCGTATAAGTCACTAACCCAGAATAGACCAATCCAGAAGAACACAGTCAGAAAACATGTTGAGATATTAGTAGAGAACTTTAACGAAGCGCGAATACTAATACATGGTCACAGGGAGAGATTGAATCAAGAAACTTCTGATACGACTACGATCTAATTTAATATCGGTTAAACAAAAATTCAGTTTAGAAATAGTAATACCAAATGTTTTAAGCACTCCCATAGCAGTAGACACTGCACCTGACCCAGAATCATCTGAAACAAACGAATTAAAACAAGAGGAAACGCTATAGTCGAGTGCCGCGACCATAAGATACCCGTTACTGTTTTACGAAATTTTAAAATATTATTTTGCTAGTGGAAATTCACAAGGCCCCACTTATTGTCAGAGGAAGTATGTTGAGTATGCTTATAGTGACGTCACTGCCCATGTGAGGCCTTATAACTTAATTTCTTTATAAATAGCGAAATAATGTTCCGATTTGAAAAATCGATAGGTATTAACAGAAATAAGTTACACAAGGTCAAACGAAGGCATTCAAAATAATATTATAGACGCCACAGTTTTCCGCGGTTTGTGGGCGTCAGAGTAGGCGTGGCCGGATGCAACTTCGTGGAAAGTTGCAAAGGCATCTCCTAAATACGTGATCCTAAACAAAATTATGTAGCTCTTATAGTTTTTGAGCTTTTTGCATTTTTGGTTGTTCAAGTTTTGTGGGCGTGGCTTGATCGAAAAAAAACAATTCGCATTGGGAGAATAATAGAAACCTACATGCTTAATCCGAACTTTCTATCTTTTATAGTTACCGAGATATCAGCTTTTCTAGAAAATCCGAAAACCGTCTTTTGAGCCTTGTGGGCGTATGGGTGTGTGTGGCCGGATAGTAGTACCACTATAAGATGCGCTGCCATTTAAAGATTATACTTTTTGAACTTCAACTTTCTAACTGCAATAGTTCTTGAGATTTCAGCAATTTTAGTTTTTGGCGATTTGTGGGCGTTAGAGTGGGCGTGGCAGGATGCTGTAATAAACTTGCGCTGTCCCGGGACCTCAAGAATCTTCATGCTTAATCTCAACTTTGTATCTGCTATAGTTCCTGAGATCTCAGCGTTCATACGGACGGACAGACGGACATGGCTCAATCGACTTCGCTATTGATCTTGATCAAGAATATATATACTTTATAGGGTCGCAAAAGCTTCCTTCTATCTGTTACATACTTTTCAACGAATCTAGTATACCCTTTTACTCTACGAGTAACGGGTATAATTAGAAGAGGTATACCCCAAAATAGAAGAGGAAGATTTAAATAATCTTAATATTCCAGCGGTATACACAGATAGAGATAGTTACACAGATTCTGATACTTCTAGCGAGACAAGCAACCCTATCACAATGGCAAAATCCAATATTGATTTCATAAATACAGCATCCAAGCTAATACCAGTTTTCGATGGTAAAGCGGAAAATCGAACAAGTTTTGTGGATGCGTTAGAAATAGTAGAGGCAATAAAGGGCGAGCACGAACAACTCGCAGTCTCCATAATGAAAACAAAACTAAAGGGTGCCGCTAGAAATCTAATAGGAAACGAAACAACGATTTCTGAGGTGATTTCTAGACTAAAAGGCAACGTCAAGGGCGAAACTGTAGAAGTATTGTCAGCAAAGCTGATGAACCTACAGCAACGAAACAAAACTGCAAACAAGAGGTTGAGCAGATGACGAAAGCCTTAGAAGGAGCATATCAGACGGACTATCATTAGAATTGGCAAGGAATTATTCCACTCAGCATGCCGTCAAGGCAATGACTAAGAACTGCGCAATTAATAAGGTAAGGTGGCAGCTCGAATCGAGTCCACAATAACAATAATATAAATAATTCTGTGAGAATTGCGCAGCATAATTCGGGAAACTGTCACCCTTCAGATACTCAACAGTAAACCACAATGTTCATACCATCAATCTTAGTCTTAATAGATTTGTAAGCTTTACGAATACAGAAACCAACAGAAAGCTTGTATTCCTAATTGACACTGGTGCAGACATATCAATTTGAAAAGAAAATTCTGATATCCTTCGTGATATTCGGAAAGATAATAAAATAAACATTCAAGGCATAGGCCAAGAGGTAATTCAATCAAAAGGCTTAACTTCCCTCGAAATACAGACAGATAAATATATAATTCCACACGATTTTCATATAGTAGATTTGCAAAATAGAGAAGAAACTGTCTTATCTCAATTATCCAAAAATTTTCCACACCAGTTCAAGCAAATATTAACTGATTTATGCACACAATACAGTGATATATTCGGACTCGAAACCAAATCAATACGAATCATACGTAAAAATGGCTATCGTCAGATTAATAAAAAACGGTTGTCGGATAAATTCCCGCTACCTAGAATTGATGATATTTTGGATCAACTAGGAAGAGCGAACTATTTCTCATGTCTGGACTTAATGTCTGGCTGTCATCAAATAGAACGGAAAATCGAACGGAAAAGTTCACGAGATCTAACGTCATTTTCAACGAGCAATGGCTCGTATCGTTTCACACGATTACCTTTCGGTTTAAAAATAGCGCCTAATTAATTTCAAAGGATGATGACTATTGCATTCTCTGTATTGGAACCTTCACAAGCATTCCTTTATATGGATGACTTAATAGTTATAGGTTGTTCCGAAAAACATATGCTTAAAAACTTAACTGATGTTTTTGAGAAATGTAGGGAATACAACCTTAAGTTACATCCTGAAAAATGCTCATTTTTCATGCATGAAGTCACTTTTCTGGGACATAAATGCACAGATAAAGGAATCTTGCCAAATGACAAAAAATACGACGTCATCATGAATTACCCAGTCCCTCATGATGCGGACAGCGCTATAAGATTCGTTGCATTTTGCTATTATTATAGACGATTCATAAAAAATTTTGCCGAATATTCTCGTCACATAACAAGATTGTGTAAAAAAGATGTTAAATTTGAATGGACATCTGATTGCCAGAATGCCTTCGAACATCCTAAATCAGCCACAATAAATCCGAATTTATTACAATACCCAGATTTCAGCAAAGAGTTTTGCATAATAACGGATGCAAGTAAGCAAGCGTGTGGAGCGGTTTTAACTTAAAACCATGATGCGAAAGTAATAAAAGTACAACAGAACAAGAATTGACAGCAATTCATTGGGCAATAACTTATTTCAGACCATATGTTTATGGTAGACATTTCACTGTCAAGACTGATCATAGACCTTTAACTTACCTGTTTTCAATGATTAATCCAAGCTCTAAGCTAACGCGCATGCGACTTGAGCTGGAAGAATATAATTTCACTGTGGAATATCTGAAGGGAAAAGACAACTATGTAGCTGATGGGTTATCAAGAATAACCATCAAAGACCTACAAAACATAACGGGCAATATCAATAAAGTCACTACAAGATATCAGAATAGACAGAAAATCCGCGCGGAAAATAAAAAAATAGAATTGCCCAAGCAAACTATTGAAAAAACTTCTAAGCCCAGCGTTTACGACGTCATAAACAATGACGAAGTACGTAAAGTAGTGACCTTGCAGATTAAAGATATGCTATGTTTCCTTAAGCATGGTAAGAAAATAATCGCAAGATATGATGTTAGCGATTTATATACCAATGGAGTCCTTGACCTAGGTCAGTTTTTCCAAAGGCTTGGAATGCAAGCCGGTATACATAAAATCAGCCAACTCAAAGTGGCACCGTGGCAAACTATCTTTGAACACGTTTTAATAGATAATTTCAAGAAAATGGGCAATAAAAAATTAAAATCATTGAGAGTAGCGCTACTCAACCCAGTGACCCAAATAACAAATTTCAAAGAAAAAGAAGCAATATTGTCTACATTTCATGATGATCCAATTCAAGGAGGTCATACTGGCACATCAAAAACTTTGGCCAAAGTAAAAAGACACTATTACAGGAAAAGTATGTCTAAAGATATACCTGAGTACGTAAGGAAATGTCATAAATGCCAGAAATCAAAAACTACATCGCATACCAAGACCCCATTAACAATAACAGAAACACCTATAAATGTTTTCGACAGAGTGATAGTGGACACTATTGGTCCACTACCAAAATCAGAAAATGGCAATGAATACGTAGTCACGCTAATATGTGACTCTACAAAATATTTAGTTGCCATACCAGTGGCAAATAAAAACGCAAATACTGTCGCTAAAGCAATTTTCGAATCATTTATTCTGAAGTACGGTCCAATGAAGACGTTCATTACGGACATCTGAACAGAATACAAAAATTCAATTATAAATGACTTGTGCAAATATTTGAAAATCGAAAACATATCATCTACAGCACACCACCACCAGACAGTTGGAACAATAGAAAGAAGTCATAGAACCTTTAATGAGTATATACGATCTTACATATCGGTTGATAAAACTGATTGGGACGTATGGCTTCAATACTTTGTATATTGTTTCAACACGACCCCCTCAATGGCACATAACTATTGTCCATATAAGTTAGTATTTTGTAAAACAAATACTTTACCAAAGGAATTTAATAGCATAGATAACATATAACCCGTATATAATATCGATGACTATGCTAAGGGGAGCAAATATAGATTAGAAGTAGCTTATAAAAGAGCTAGAGTTATGTTAGAAGCAAATAAGAATAGAAAAAAATTAATATATGATCAGAAGGTAAGAGATATAGATATATCAGTAGGTGATCAAGTTTTATTAAAAGACGAGACAGGTCCTAAGTTAGATCCTAAATATATAGGTCCGTATAAAGTAACGGAAATAGGAGATAGAGACAACATACTAATAACAAATAATAAAAATAAGAAGCAAACAGTTCATAAGGATAGATTAAAAATCTTTATTTCTTAAAATTGCACTAAGTATGGCCATACATAGACAAACATAGATACACATATTTTTAATTATTATTATTTCGTTTTCTTTCATTCTAATAAAATAATACATAAAAAAAAAATAATTAAAATAAACTATATTAAATAAATTGTATTCATTAAAAATTATTATTAAAATAACTTCATAATATTACGTTATTTTTCAAAAGGACGGAGATGTAATAAGCACTAATATTGAATACCCACTGTACCGAGTTCTTAAAGGGTACGCACTGTAATACTTTGTTGCAGTGTTCACATAATTCATGGTCCCGGTCATAAGCCCCAAGTGGCCGAAATATGAACCGATCGTTATGGCTTAGGCCACACGCAGAAAGTGCTAGCGTCGTCATAATTGCATGAACGGACCGCTTGTGCATACCCCTCGTGCTCCTCACATAAGAGGGCATATGTTTATATACATAAGCGCAGCAAAGAGACTTAGCCTTAATTAGACTTAAAAGAATATTGTTAAGATACAATCAATTCAAGCCTTGGAGCGGCACCACTGCTGCTCCCTTAACATTAAATAAAGAATCAACAAAGTATCACGAATTTGTTATACATATTTCAATAACTATAACAACAATTATGTACTATAGAAACAACAACCGTGGTGGAAACAGTCGCGGCGGATACAGCCGTCGTGGAAACCACAATAGTAATGGCAATAATAGCCACAACCGAAACAACAACATCAGGGTAGTCCATAGGGATTCGGAAAACTCCCAACATTATGCACCCAGTATAGTGGCTTATTCGGACTAGAAACCGAATCGATCACTACCAATAATTTCTACAAACAAAAACTGTAATCAACTGAGATGATGAACCCGTATATAAAAAATTATAGAAATCCTCATAGTCAACAAGACGAAATTCAAAAACAGGTCCAAAAACTCATTAACGATAAAATAGTGGAACTCTCTGTATCACCTTATAATAGCCCACTATTGTTAGTACCAAAAAAGTCACTTCCAAATTCGGAAAATAAAAAATGGCGATTAGTAATTGTCTATAGTCAAATTAATACAAAACTCTTATCTGATAAATTTCCGCTCCCTAGTATCCACGATATTTTGGATCAACTTGGTAGAAAAAAATATTTGTCATGCCTTGATTTAATGTCAGGTTTTCACCAAATTGAACTCGAAAAAAGTTCACGCGATATAACATCCTTTTCAACAAACAATGGTTCATATCGCTTCAAACGATTACCATTCGGTTAAAAAATAACGCCAAACTCTTTTCAGAGAATGATGACTATAGCTTTCTATGGATTAGAACCTTCGAAGGCATTTCTTTATATGGATGACTTAATAGTCATAGGTTGCTCCGAAAATAATATGGTCAAGAACTTACCTGATGTTTTCGAGAAATGTAGGCAAGACAACCTAAAGTTACATCCAGAAAAATGTTCATTTTTCACCATTTTTCCCAGTCCCACATGATGCGGACAGCGCTAGAAAATTCATTGCATTTTTCAATTATTACAGACGTTTTTTAAAGAATTTTGCTGAATACTCCCGTTACATAACGTTATTATGTAAGAAAAATGCAAAATTCGAATGGACAATAGAATGTCAAAACACCTTTGAACATTTTAAATCAGCATTAATATACCGAACTCTGCTGCAATACCCAGATATTAGCAAAGAATTTTGCATAATCACAGATGCTAGCAAATACGCTTGTGGAACAGTCCTAATTCAAAACAATAATGGACCTCAGCTTCCAGTTGCATACGCATCAAGATCCCTTACGAAAAAGAAAGGAACAAGAGCACTACAGAACAAGAACTAGCAGCTATTCTTTGGGCAATAACACACTTCAGACCATATATTTATGCTAGACATTTCACTGTCAAAACAGACCACAAAGCACTTATTTACTTATTTTCAATGGTAGATGATGTCATTAATAATGATAAAGTACGTAAAGTAGTGGCCTTGCGTGTAAATAATAATATGTGTTTATTTAAGGACGGAAAGAAATTTACAGCAAGATATGATGTTAGCGATTTGTATACTAATGGAACCATTGACTTAGGTCAATTCTTCCAAAGGCTTGAAAAGCAGGCCTTGAACATGTTTTAATTAATAATTTTAAAAATATGGGCAATTACATATTGAAATCATTAAGAGTAGAGTAGAGTCCAAAGACATAAAAGAGTACATAAAGAAATGTCCTAAATGCCAAAAGTCTAATACGACTAAACACACTAAGACCCCATTAACCATAACCGAAACTGCGCAAAGAGCTTTCGATAGAGTAATTGTGGATACGATTGGTTCACTATCAAATCTAATAATGGAAACGAATACGCAGTAACACGATTAACTAAATACTTAATAGATATAGCTATACCAAATATAGGGGCAAATACAGTAGCAAAAGCTATATTTGAAAATTGTATTCTAAAGTACGGTCCAATGAAGACGTTCATTACGGACATGGGAACGGAATATAAAAATTCAATTATTGAAGATCTATGTAAAAATTTAAATATTGAAAACATAACTTCGACTGCACATCACCATCAGACTGTAGGTACCGTGGAGTGAAGCCACAGAACACTCAATGAGTTCATTCGTTCATAAATCTCAGTTGACAAAACGGATTGGGATGTATGGCTACAATACTTCGTCTATTGTTTTAATACGACCCCCTCCAATGCACATGACTATTGTCCATACATTTTAATAGCATAGACATAATAAACCCATTCTATATTATAAATATGCTAAGGAATCAAAATTCAGATTAGAACAGGCATTTAAGTGAGCTAGACTAATAATTGATTTAAAAATAAGCATAAGCTAGGGGCCGTTGTGCCGCCGCTCATCTGTGCTTAAGAGCGCATTCGCGCTGAAGAGCGCATCCACGCTGAAGAGCGCATTGTAATATGCACATATGTAGAAACATGTAGCGTGGTAACACTGTAACCTGCTTGCATACAGCAGCAACATATTGTTGCAATATAAACAAATAAATAAACCAATTCAAGTGAGCGAAATATGATCGCACATTATGAGTTAGGCTAAGTCAGCATTCCCACGCTGACTGAATGCACTCAAGACATGTACGAGTATGCATAAGACTCTTCCAATACATTTACATAAGCTAAGCGTACATATACATATAAGAAATATATAATGCAGCCGCGACGCTGCCGGCTCTACCGGCAGCGCAGTGCGCGTTGAACTTATGTACTTAGGGTAAGAGAACATTTTGACTTAAAATAAAAGAACATTATAAAACCTACACTCAAACTGCACTGACGTGCAAGTCTATTCATTTCTTAAAACATAACTTGAAGTATTCCATTATTGATGTCTACAACATAACTTGGAAACACCTTCAACTTACAACATAATTTGGAAACACCTTCAACTTACAACATAACATGGAAATACCTTCCAGTTACAACAGCATCCACGCTGAAGAGCGCATCCGCGCTCGCCCCTCTTTGCACAATCTTGCACTCTCTCTCTCTCGCGTCCAACTGCAGCGGTCGGCCGTCAGCGATCGTCTGCTCTGGCGGTAGCGGTTATTTTCTTATGCTAGGTTATTTTAGTTCCATATATGCAGCAGAATAAAGCTGACGGCCCTTGAAAAATACTCCACGACGCCCCCGACTTCTTCTTTTCGAGCCTTCGGGTTAATTTGCGTTCGCGACGTGGGATTTTGTTCCTTCTGTCTACATCCACTAAAATCTTTTTGCGGCAGCATCGCCCCCCCACATTTGGTCCTTCGAGCCGGATCTTTTGCATATTTTTTCTACCAGCAGTTCCCGGCAGTGTTCCGCCAAAAGATAAGTACGACATTTTTCCGTCTCCGCTCTCTGCCGGTCTTCAGCAGTGGCCCGAACATTAAATTTCGTTCACACTGCTGCAAGATATTTTCCTTCCGTGTCCACTCCAAGTCCGAGTTTTCCGACACAACGGCATTTTGAGATTTTCTACTCTTCTTTGTCTTCATATTCTGAAAATTTTTCCATCCGTCTCCGTTTTGTGTGCTTCGCCATATTCCTCGCGGTTTTCGGCCTCTCCGTTATTTGCTATTCCGCTATTTGCTTGCCAAGGGTCGAGGCATATGTGCATCCAATGTACATACCTACAAACATACATATTTTTTGGTGCACATAATACGCGAAAAATTGACCAAGTGAACAGTGAAATTATGTGGTGACAGAAGGCATAATTAATATTGGCAAGCCGGTGTGAATTAGTTCGGAAAATTTCCAAATTCACCGAACAGTCCGGCGCTGGCGTAATATTTTTTTCCAAATCAGTGTCATTTTTTTAGACCACATAATTTTTCTGTTCCCACAGTTATACAGTTCACTTATCAACGCTCCACTGTGCCACCATATGCCCCACATGCCCTTACATACATACGTACTTGCATACATGTCCATAGATTTCCATATATTTTCTGCCTCCAATTTCAGGAAATAAATAACTGATAAAATTAAATTAAAATAAAATTTGTTAAAAAAACCCACAATTATAAAACGCCATTTCACTACAAATCCGTGATTGTGCCGCTTAAATTCTCAACATAGCCGCCTCAGTAGCCGTGTTGTATTTTTTTGGTGCTTTTTTTTCCTTTGGGGTGAACTACGTACAGGGTGCCGACGGCATAACCGGCTGCGTAACAAATAAATTTGAAAAAAATCAATTAATTATAAATTTATATATTAATAATTATAACTACCACAATTTATTTAATTATTACTTTCCGTTCGAGTGAAGGAAAGGTTTTTTAGTTCACCTTTCCGGTCACTTCATAATTAAAGTCGAAAATTATTAGTTATTTAATTATCAACCTTCTGTCTGAACAATTCGACCTTTCCGGCTTCGGGATAATTAAATCCAATTAATTGAAGATTAAGGTTTCAACTCAACCTATTCGGCTCCATAAAGGTAATTCCGCCAACGAGTAATTAAAAATTTAATTTTTTATTAATTATTTAATTATTAACTTTCCGTCCGAACTAAAGCCGAGGTTTTAATTCCACCCTTCCTCCATAACAACAACGCCGCAAACAATTAATTTCAAAAATAGTTAGGAATCCTATACCTACGTACGAGCCACATTTATATAAATATACATATATAGATCGTCATCAATTCTTTTCCGAACGAGTACGAATTTTCCGGTACTCGTCCATTTTCCGTGCCTCCAGCGCTGCTTTTACTCCGCATCAGGCAACATCCGCCTACAATCTCAACAATCCTCGCCTCCTTTTGGATTGTTTTGGTTCCTGGAGTTTTTTTCCACATTTGATTTGTGCCGCACACGACTTTCCTTTCGACATCGGCGCCGCTAGTTCCCACTAGTTCCTTGAAATCGCAATTCATCCGGGATCTCACCGTTCTCATCGCATTAGTGTGACCGGCCACCGCTTCTAACGAGGCATCTATTGCGCAACTCAGTCGACAAGCGTTGACCAGCGAATTGGATTCTGAGAATGCCCACGGGAGACCACAAAAAGCCGATGTGTTAATAGGAGCTGACATTCTTCCGTCCATTCTCCTCGGTAATACCAGGGCTAGCATCTGCGGGTCGCTTTTTGGTCAGGAGACCATTTTTGGATGGGTGCTGTCAGGCCCATTATCTCCAGCCAACCCCCCCAGCGTGTCCGTTTTTTCCACACGAATTACCCGTAGCCTCGGTGACTCACTGGATCAGCTCCTCACCAAATTTTGGGAGGTGGAAGATGTGCCCACACAGACATACAACATACAATTAAATTGTAGTATGCACTAATATTGAATACCCACTGTACCGAGTTCTTAAAGGGTACGCAATGTAAAACTTTGTTGCAGTGTTTACATAATTCATGGTCCCGGTCATAAACCCCAAGTGGTCGAAATATGAACCGATCGCTATGGCTTAGGCCACTCGCAGAAAGTGCTAGCGTCGGCATAATTGCATAAGAGGGCATATGTTTATATACATAAGTACATAGATAGCAGTCTCTCTGCCGCCGCCTGCGAGCAGCGCAGCAACGAGACTTAGCCTTAATTAGACTTAAAAGAATATTGTAAGAACACAATCAATTCAAGTCTGGGAACGGCACCACTGCTGCTCCCTGAAATAAATTAATAATCAAAGTACAACAAGTGTGTTTTAAACATTTCATGGCGATCCTGCCATTTAAACATTTCATCCTGGCAGGACTGCCATTTAAACATTTCATGGCGACCGTGACATTGGTCCAAAGGACCTGGACCTGGACCTGGATCTAAAATTATGAAATAAAACCAAGTAGCCGAATTCTACCATGGATACCACGACGCTGTCGACCGGGAGAGCTCGAATCTTCGGAATATATATAAAAATCAAATCTGAGTGAGTAGAGTGTGATGGGTCGGGCTAGTATAAAAAACAAAATACAAAAAGAATAGCGCACTTGAAGTGGCTATTATATACAAACATAACACCCCCGCCATGGGCCACAGCTGTAAAGCGGCAAAGTGAACTTGACTTTCTGAAGTCAAGTATAAAAAAGCCCAAGACACCAATCAAAACTCACCCAGTTACAAAATTAATAAACCAAAAAATTAATAAACCGCCATCACCTAAGGAACTACCGAGGAGGAAGGACCGCTGCCCTGCCGACTGCCCAGGGCCACTGAGCAGTGTGCACTGTAAATACACATGCACAGGAAAAAACAACTAGTGTGAGAGGCCATCCGCCCCTTACACCTCCGTGGGAGAAGTTGCCTGTGCGAAGCCAGCACCGGTACCGCCTGAGCCCATAGGCCCAGGACAACAGCAGCAGATACAAAGCGTGGGAGGCACGACCGCCACCTGCGCCTTCGAGGGAGCGTCAGCATAGCCAAGCCGGCGACGACCAGCTGACGCGGACCGGAAGGAGCATCGGAAGAAACATCGGAGCAGAGGACGCAGGATTAACCCATGCACTACGTTGCATAATTTTTTATGATTGCACTGCGATGCATATTTTTTTTTATATAACATAATATAAATTGTAAAATTGAGCGGAACCATCTCTGCCCAATTAGTCGTGTAGCCCGTAAAGCTATGCAAAACGATAGGTAGAAACCTGTAAAGATAGATGAGAGGTAATGCAATAAGCAAATCCTCAATAGATAATAATAATTATATTCCAAATTATAACATAAAGGTATATGTACCACCTACAAAAATGACTTTAGATATAAAAACAGTGGATTCCAATGTCATAAACAAAGTAGAATCGAATAATATTGATTTATATTGGGTACAAGTAATTTTAATAATCATTATTGTCATAATGTGCGCAAATTTCTTTTATAAAATATATAAGCTGCAGAGTAGATGTTTAAAGAAAAGATATATGAGCCGGGCTAATGACCTGAATAAAATATAAGCAATATTGTTTAAATATTTAAATATATACGTAATAAATAAAAATAAAATAAAAATAATTGTATACAAAAAATAATTTTAAAAAAGAAAATGGGATGGATTGGAATGAATTGTATGAAGAAATAAATAATATCAAAGCAAATTTTGACAAATCGTATAAGTCACTAACCCAGAATAGACCAATCCAGAAGAACACAGTTAGAAAACATGTTGAGATATTAGTAGAAAACTTTAACCAAGCGCGAATACTAATACATGGTCACAGGGAGAGGTTGAATCAAGATCATTTGTCCCAGGTATCTAACCTTCTGATACGACTACGATGTAATTTAATATCGGTTAAACAAAAATTCAGTTTAGAAATAGTAATACCGAATGTTCTAAACACTCCCATAGCAGTAGACACTGCACCTGACCCAGAGTCAGCTGAAACAAACGAATTAAAATTGGAAGAGATATACCCCAAAATAGAAGAGGAAGATTTAAATAATCTTACTATTCCAGCGGTAAACACAGATAGAGATAGTTACACAGATTCTGATACTCCTAGCGAGACAAGCAACATTACCACAATGGCACAATCCAATATTGATTTCATAAATACACCATCCAAGCTGATACCAGTTTTCGATGGTAAAGCGGAAAATCGAACAAGTTTTGTGGATGCGTTAGAAATAGTAGAGGCAATAAAGGGCGAGCACGAACAACTCGCAGTCTCCATAATGAAAACAAAACTAAAGGGTGCCGCTAGAAATCTAATAGGAAACGAAACCACGATTTCCGGGGTGATTTCTAGACTAAAAGGCAACGTCAAAGGCGAAACTGTGGAGGTATTGTCAGCAAAGCTGATGAACCTACAGCAACGCAACAAAACTGCCAATCAGTATACACAAGAAATTGAGCAGATGACGAAAGCCTTGGAAGGAGCTTACATATCAGATGGACTAACTTTAGAACTGGCAAGGAGTTATTCCACTCAGCATGCCGTTAAAGCAATGACAAAAAACTGCACGATTGATAAGGTAAAACTTATCATGCAGGCGGGAACATTCAATACAATGAATGATGCCGTTTCAAAGTTTGTAAGTAGTTGCACTGAGGCAACTGGACAGTCAAACACTGTCCTTTATTACAGGAATTATTCTCAACGCGGTTCAAAACTCGGACGTGGAAACTCGGGAAACAATAACTATAGAGGCAATTCCCGTTGGTACCAGAATATTCAACATAATAACAATGGACAAGGCTAATATAGAGGAAATAACTATAGAGGCCGTGGCAACTCGAATCGAGGCCAAAACAAACACGTCGGGAAATTCCCAAAATTCATCGGGAAACTCCCAAAACCCTTTAAATATTTAGAATTAAATGAAGCAAGAGTTCACACTATTAATCTCAGTCAAAATATATTCGTTTCATTTACCAATTTAAATACAGGGAAAGATCTTGTCTTTCTAATAGACACGGGTGCAGACATCTCAGTCTTAAAAGAAAATTCGGATATTTTTTATAATATTCAAGATGACCATATAATAGACATAAAGGGAATAAGTCAAGAAATAACCAAATCCAAAAGTTTAATTTCTATTGAAATACAAACAACTAAGTATGTAATTCCACACGATTTTCATATCGTAAGTTTCCAATTTCCTATTCCATGCGATAGAATATTAGGCATTGATTTTATTGAAAAATACAACTGTCAATTAGACTTCAAGCCAGCTGAAGATTGGCTTATAATTAGACCCAATAATTTAAAATTTCCAGATAACGTACCAATAGCTCACAGTTCTAGCAACCACTCAGTACTTCTGCCAGCAAGATCCCAAGTTATTAGAAAAATTGAACTCAATTCAAAAGAAGACAGTGTATTAATTCCAAATCAGGAAATTCAGCATGGTATTTACATTGCAAATACTATAGCAACGTCTAGTAACGCTTTCATAAGGTTACTTAATACAACGAACACTGACCAAGTAGTCAGTACAAATATCCTAATATATAAATCTTTTTCGAACTACGAAGTAGTCAAAACAAATCTTGACAATAGAGAAAAATCAGTATTATCTCAACTTTCGAAAAACTTCCCTCCACAGTTCAAGTCACAGCTTTCCAGCTTATGCACCCGGTATAGTGATATATTCGGATTGGAAACCGAATCAATATCAACAAACAATTTCTATAGACTAAATCTGAGATTAAGAGATGATGAACCAGTTTACATAAAGAACTATCAAAGCCCACATAGTCAGGTGAACGAAATACAAAAGCCAGTAGGAAAATGAATCTCTGACGGGATCGTTGAACCCTCCGTATCCGAATATAATAGCCCATTGTTACTTGTTCCTAAGAAACCGTCCCCTGGGTCAGATGTAAAGAAATGGCGATTAGTGATTGACTATCGCCAGATCAATAAAAAATTACTATCTGATAAATTCCCATTACCTAGAATTGATGATATTTTGGATCAACTAGGTCGAGCTAAATACTTTTCGTGTCTTGACTTAATGTCAGGATTCCATCAAATTGAACTAGAAAAAAGTTCAAGAGATATAACGTCTTTTTCAACGGGCAATGGCTCATATCGCTTCACGCGATTACCTTTTGGATTAAAAATAGCTCCTAATTCGTTTCAGAGAATGATGACTATTGCATTCTCTGGACTAGAACCTTCTCAAGCATTCCTTTATATGGATGATTTAATTGTAATCGGTTGTTCCGAAAAACATATGCTTAAGAACTTAACAGACGTTTTTGAGAAATGTAGGAAATATAACCTGAAATTACATCCAGAAAAATGCTCATTTTTTATGCATGAAGTGACTTTTCTAGGTCATAAATGCACTGATAAAGGAATACTTCCAGACGACAAGAAATACGACGTCATTATGAACTACCCAGTTCCGCACAACGCGGACAGTGCTCGACGTTTCGTAGTGTTCTGTAACTATTATAGACGTTTTATAAAAAACTTCGCCGACTATTCACGGCACATAACAAGATTATGTAAAAAGAATGTTCCTTTTAAATGGACGGATGAGTGTGAAAATTCACTTCAGTACTTAAAAACCAAACTTATGGAACCTACTTTGCTACAATATCCAGATTTTTCTAAAGAATTCTTTATAATAACAGATGCAAGCAAGCAAGCGTGTGGAGCGGTTTTAACTCAAAATCATAATGGTCTCCAACTTCCCATTGCTTACGCATCAAGAGCATTTACCAAAGGAGAAAGTAACAAGTGTACTACCGAGCAGGAATTAGCTGCAATTCATTGGGCAATATTACATTTTCGACCGTATATTTATGGAAAAAATTTCATAATTAAAACGGATCACAGACCTCTTATATATCTATTTTCAATGATTAATCCTAATTCTAAACTCACTCGTATGAGGCTCGAATTAGAAGAATACGACTTTACAGTCGAATATTTAAAGGGGAAAGACAATCATGTAGCTGATGCTTTATCAAGAATAACCATTAAAGAGCTATAAAATATTACTGGAAATATAATGAAAGTCACTACTAGATTTCAAAGTAGACAAAAGTTCCGCGCGGAAAATAAAGAAATAGAATTGCCCAGGCAAACTATTGAAAAAGCTTCTAAGCCCAGCGTTTACGACGTCATAAACAATGACGAAGTACGTAAAGTAGTGACCTTGCAGATTAAAGATATGCTATGTTTCCTTAAGCATGGTAATAAAATAATCGCAAGATATGATGTTAGCGATTTACATACCAATGGAGTCCTTGACCTAGGTCAGTTTTTCCAAAGGCTTGGAATGCAAGCCGGTATACATAAAATCAGCCAACTCAAAGTGGCACCGTGGCAAACTATCTTTGAACACGTTTTAATAGATAATTTCAAGAAAATGGGCAATAAAAAATTAAAATCATTGAGAGTAGCGCTACTCAACCCAGTGACCCAAATAACAAATTTCAAAGAAAAAGAAGCAATATTGTCTACATTTCATGATGATCCAATTCAAGGAGGTCATACTGGCACATCAAAAACTTTGGCCAAAGTAAAAAGACACTATTACAGGAAAAGTATGTCTAAAGATATACCTGAGTACGTAAGGAAATGTCATAAATGCCAGAAATTAAAAACTACATCGCATACCAAGACCCCATTAACAATAACAGAAACACCTATAAATGTTTTCGACAGAGTGATAGTGGACACTATTGGTCCACTACCAAAATCAGAAAATGGCAATGAATACGTAGTCACGCTAATATGTGACTCTACAAAATATTTAGTTGCCATACCAGTGGCAAATAAAAACGCAAATACTGTCGCTAAAGCAATTTTCGAATCATTTATTCTGAAGTACGGTCCAATGAAGACGTTCATTACGGACATCTATTGGTCCACTACCAAAATCAGAAAATGGCAATGAATACGTAGTCACGCTAATATGTGACTCTACAAAATATTTAGTTGCCATACCAGTGGCAAATAAAAACGCAAATACTGTCGCTAAAGCAATTTTCGAATCATTTATTCTGAAGTACGGTCCAATGAAGACGTTCATTACGGACATCTGAACAGAATACAAAAATTCAATTATAAATGACTTGTGCAAATATTTGAAAATCGAAAACATATCATCTACAGCACACCACCACCAGACAGTTGGAACAATAGAAAGAAGTCATAGAACCTTTAATGAGTATATACGATCTTACATATCGGTTGATAAAACTGATTGGGACGTATGGCTTCAATACTTTGTATATTGTTTCAACACGACCCCCTCAATGGCACATAACTATTGTCCATATAAGTTAGTATTTTGTAAAACAAATACTTTACCAAAGGAATTTAATAGCATAGATAACATATAACCCGTTTATAATATCGATGACTATGCTAAGGAGAGCAAATATATATTAGAAGTAGCTTATAAAAGAGCTAGAGTTATGTTAGAAGCAAATAAGAATAGAAAAAAATTAATATATGATCAGAAGGTAAGAGATATAGATATATCAGTAGGCGATCAAGTTTTATTAAAAGACGAGACAGGTCATAAGTTAGATCGTAAATTTATAGGTCCGTATAAAGTAACGGAAATAGGAGATAGAGACAACATAGTAATAACAAATAATAAAAATAAGAAGCAAACAGTTCATAAGGATAGATTAAAAATCTTTATTTCTTAAAATTGCACTAAGTATGGCCATACATAGACAAACATAGATACACATATTTTTAATTATTATTATTTCGTTTTCTTTCATTCTAATAAAATAATACATAAAAAAAAAAAAAATTAAAATAAACTATATTAAATAAACTGTATTAATTAAAAATTATTATTAAAATAACTTCATAATATTACGTTATTTTTCAAAAGGACGGAGATGTAATGAGCACTAATATTGAATACCCACTGTACCGAGTTCTTAAAGGGTACGCACTGTAACACTTTGTTGCAGTGTTTACATAATTCATGGTCCCGGTCATAAACACCAAGTGGCCGAAATATGAACCGATCGCTATGGCTTAGGCCACTCGCAGAAAGTGCTAGCGTCGGCATAATTGCATGAAGGGACCGCATGTGCATACCCCTCGCGCTCCTCACATAAGAGGGCATATGTTTATATACATAAGTAAATAGATAGCCGTCTCTCTGCCGCCGCCTGCGAGCAGCGCAGCAACGAGACTTAGCCTTAATTAGACTTAAAAGAATATTGTAAGAACACAATCAATTCAAGTCTGGGAGCGGCACCACTGCTGTGTTTTAAACATTTCATGGCGATCCTGCCATTTAAACACTTCATCCTGGCAGGACTGCCATTTAAACATTTCAAAATATTCTGAAAGTCACTACCAGAAACCAAAGTTGACAAAAATCCTGCGCAGGAAAAGAACAAAAAGAATTGCATAAGCAATCTATAGAAAAAGCTCCAGAGCCCAACGTATATGATGTCATTAATAATGATAAAGTACGTAAAGTAGTGCCCTTGCGTGTAAATAATAATATGTGTTTATTTAAGCACGGAAAGAAAATTACAGCAAGATATGATGTTAGCGATTTGTATACTAATGGAACCACTGACGTAGGTCAATTCTTCCAAACATTGAAAAGCAGGCCTTGAACATGTTTAAATTAGTAATTTTAAAAATATAGGCAATTACATATTCAAATCATTAAGAGTAGCGCTACTCAATCCGGTGACCGTAATAAAAAATAATAAAGATAAAGAAGCTATATTGTCTACAGGCATTACAAAAACCTTGGCCAAGGTCCAGAGGCACTATTACTAGAAAAATATGTCCAAAGACATGAAAGAGTACATAAAGAAATGTCCTAAATGCCAAAAGTCTAAAACGACTAAACACACTAAGACCCCATTAACTATAACCGAAACTGCGCAAAGAGCTTTCGATAGAGTAATTGTGGATACGATTGGTTCACTATCAAATCTAATAATGGAAACGAATACGCAGTAACACGATTAACTAAATACTTAATAGATATAGCTATACCAAATATAGGGGCAAATACAGTAGCAAAAGCTATATTTAAAAATTGTATTCTAAAGTACGGTCCAATGAATACGTTCATTACGGACATGGGAACGGAATATAAAAATTCAATTATTGAAGATCTATGTAAAAATTTAAATATTGAAAATATAACTTCGACTGCACATCACCATCAGACTGTAGGTACCGTGGAGTGAAGCCACAGAACACTCAATGAGTTCATTCGTTCATAAATCTCAGTTGACAAAACGGATTGGGATGTATGGCTACAATACTTCGTCTATTGTTTTAATACGACCCCCTCCAATGCACATGACTATTGTCCATACATTTTAATACCATAGATATAATAAAACCCATTCTATATTATATCTATGCTAAGGAATCAAAATTCAGATTAGAACAAGCATTTAAGTGAGCTAGACTAATAATTGATTTAAAAATAGGACTTCAGGTCTTATTGAAAAATGAAACAGGACATAAGCTAGGGACCGTTGTGCCGCCGCTCATCTGAGCTTAAGAGCGCATTCGCGCTGAAGAGCGCATCCACGCTCGCCCCTCTTTGCACAATCTTGCACTCTCTCTCTCTCGCGTCCAACTGCAGCGGTCGGCCGTCGGCGATCGTCCGCTCTGGCGGTAGCGGTTTTTTTCTTATGCTAGGTTATTTTAGTTCCATATATGCAGCAGAATAAAGCTGACGGCCCTTGAAAAATACTCCACGACGCCCCCGACTACTTCTTTTCGAGCCTTCGGGTTAATTTGCGTTCGCGACGTGGGATTTTGATCCTTCTGTGCCTTCTACATCCATTAAAATCTTTTTGCGGCAGCATCGCCCCCCCACATTTGGTCCTTCGAGCCGGATCTTTTGCATATTTTTTCTACCAGCAGTTCCCGGCAGTGTTCCGCCAAAAGATAAGTACGACATTTTTCCGTCTCCGTCTCTCTGCCGGTCTTCAGCAGTGGTCCGAACATTAAATTTCGTTCACACTGCTGCAAGATTTTTTCCTTCCGTGTCCACTCCAAGTCCGAGTTTTCCGACACAACGGCATTTTGAGATTTTCCACTCTTCTTCGTCTTCACATAATGCAAATTTTTCCATCCGTCTCCGTTTTGTGTGCTTCGCCATATTCCTCGCGGTTTTCGGCCTCTCCGTTATTTGCTATTCCGCTATTTGCTTGCTAACGGTCGAGGCATATGTGCATCCAATGTACATGTTACCACTGTTAAGGAGTAATTATAAGTCGGTACACATCTTGGGTGATTATTGGATCACCCTAGTGTTTAATTGCAGAATCAGCATAAACATCTTTAGGGGCCGGGCCTGATTCTTATTGGTGCACGGTATGGTGAGTTATGTTGATTTTGCTAGTGTCAGCATTTTGGCTGCACGAGCGGTCGGCTTGTCGGCCGCACTTAGCTTACGTAAATTCCTTTGTCTTTAGTTTTAATTTGGATATTCAATAAAGAGCATTTGCTTGAATGTAAAACTCCGGCATTGGCCGTCAACATTTATTCTATTAATTGAAATTGGTTATCGTGCCTTAAGGGCCGTTAGCAACGGAGTCAGTTACTCCCAACATAATCTTCCTAAAAAAAGGAGAGAAGAGAGCCAAAGGCAACCGCTCACCCAAATAACCAGCCAGTCACGGTGGCAATCGCGTCATCACCCCCTCACCCGGAAGCAGCCACGGTGGCAATTGGAGAGTAACCCCTTACCCTCACGGACAGCGGCGAGGGACAGCGCGAGTTACCGCTGATGTCTTGCAGATGACATCACCTCCACCCAAACCCCCTCGGGCAATGTCCCACTAACGGCGGTGCCGTTCAACCCGGACATCGGACCGCCGACTCAGCCGACTCCCAGAGCTGAATCTTATAAACAACTGGGCCACAGGCATCCGGTCGAAAACGCTGACCTAGGCTATTTCGCAAACACAGCATATGTACCCCACTCTAAAGTTAGCTTACATTTGTACTCAGAGCGAGAATAAAAATCAGTCTTATAACGACACCTAAAAGAGGCAGATCGCATTTATTAAACTCAAATCTTAAACCAAGAATTACTGAAGTAGAAGACAGCCTATTCCCGGACCACTGACGTAATTCGCGTGTTACACACTTAAAACATAATTGGCGCTCAACTTTAATATAGAATCCACAACCCCAAAATATGTAAGTGGGCTGACCAACACCTATACAGTTAAGCTTCAAACAAACATATAGGGAAAAAATATATAAGAACCCCTAAAATTTATTTACCCAAAATCAAAAAACATACGATTTAAATAAAGCAACTGCAAATGTGACATACTAATAATAACATTTTTTCGGTTATTAATATCTATTATTAATAAAATGATTATATAAAAATTTATTTTGTCGAATTAAAACATTCGGCCTCCGAATTAGTTGCCTTATGAATTTTCCTGGCCCGTACAGGGAAGCTAGACGTGAATTTGAAAGTGATAGTGAAGAAGAGTTAGCCGAAGGGCCCCGTGAATATCAACTTGCAAAGGTAGAACTAGAAAATAACGCAGAAACAATGAACGCGTCACAAGTAGAAGCGTTAATTCAGGCCGCATTAGCTAATCAAGAACTGAGGCTCAAAGCTGCATTCGCGAGTCAAATAAATGCCGTTAATGAACAGCTTCAGAGTTTGCGTGTAGAAGCGCCAGAAGTAGAATCCTACCAAAGGGTAGCGGTAGTTCCAAACGCAGCAAAATGCGATATACCATTACATGTAGTGAAGTCAATTCCAGATTTTACTGGAATACAAGACGAGTACGTGGCATGGAGGCAATCCGCCACCAATGCCTATGAGTTATTCGAGAAGTATCAGGGCAGTCCCGAGCATTTCCAAGCCGTTACTATTATTAGAAACAAAATTAAGGGTCCAGCTCATACAGTGCTTAATTTACGCAGATAAAACATCTTTGCGCCTATTACGGCAGGGACTTGAGTCAGTCCAGCAGGGCGACCAAACATTAATGCAGTACTACGATGAGGTCGAACGAAGATTGACCCTCGTTACTAACAAAATTGTCATGACACATGACGACGAAAGGGCTGCATTACTCAATACAGATGTTAGGGCTGACGCCCTAAAAAAATCACTAAGGGCTGTTGTGTTCCCAGCACAGCCAAAAGACCTGCCAGCAGCACTGGCATTAGCTAGGGAGGCAGAGGCCAGCATTGAACGAAGTGTGTTCGCGGCCACATATGCCAAGGTAACTGAATAGAGAAATCAGAATACTGATTTTCACAAGGGCCAACTCCGAGCGCCCGAGAAGCAAGGGAAAAATTCTGATGCCGACCGCGGACCAGAAAAAAATCCCCATTTTTTTAAAAAGCCAAACAAATATCAAAACAATGATTCATGGCGTAAACAAGACAACTGGGTAAATCAGGGTAAACCAAATCAACCACCAGAACCTATGGATATTGATCCGTCATCTTCTAAATCCCGACATCCTACAGCCTTTAGACAGGGAAACAACCCCCAATACCAAAATATGCAGGGCTCAAAAAGACCAAACTCTTCAGAGAGAATGACTGGCCAAAGGCGCCAGCGGGTTGACAATGTTGAGCAAACCGCAAACGCGGATGATACTCAAGATTACGAAAACGCGGCCACAGCCGCACTAAATGCAATTGATGATGACAGTGACTCATTCGACGGTAACGACATCGTCAATTTTTTTAGAGGAAGGTCCAGCTTACCTTTCATTGAACGAAGGCTGGCGGAGAGAACTATAAAAATCCTCATTGACACTGGAGCGGCAAAAAGTTATGTAAAGCCCCTAAAGGAGCTGAAGAACATAATGCCTGCCGACTCCCCATTCACTGTGAGTTCCATTCATGGCTCCAGTCAGATCAGAGAAAAATGCTTTATGCACATATTCGGCCAAAAGGCTCAATTCTTTTTACTTGATACCATCAAGACCTTTGATGCCATAATAGGTTTCGACTTGCTAACGCAGGCCGGAGCGGCATTAAATTTACGTAACAACGTAATCAGGTATGGAAACATATCTGAAGAACTCAAATATCACGAATGCGATAATGTGAACTTCACAAATATCGATGACGTAATAGTCCCAAATTCGGTGAAAGCTGAGTTTAAAAAAATGATCCTTAAGAGGAAACAAGTGTTTTCGCACTCTAACGAGGCGCTACCTTTTAACACCTCGATCGTTGCCACAATTCGTACGGAGACTAACGAACCCGTATATTCCAAGCTATACCCTTATCCCATAGGAGCAGCTGATTTTGTTAACACAGAAATCAAACAGCTGTTAAAGGATGGCATTATCAAGCCCTCTAGGTCTCCATTTAACAGCCCGACATGGGTTGTTGACAAAAAAGGACTTGATGCAGATGGCAACAAGAAGAAACGGCTTGTGATCGATTTCAGGAAACTGAACGAACGAACCATCGCCGACCGTTACCCTATGCCAAGCATTCCTATGATTCTAGCGAACCTAGGAAAGGCAAAATATTTCACTACCCTAGACTTAAAATCGGGGTACCACCAGATTTATCTGGCTAAAAAAGACCGTGAAAAACTGCTTTCTCCATAAACGGAGGAAAGTATGAATTTTGCCGTCTACCCTTTGGACTGAAAAATGCGGGAAGCATCTTTCAAAGGGCAATTGACGACGTACTACGGGAACAGATCGGGAAAATTTGTTATGTCTATGTAGACGACGTGATAATTTTTTCCGAAAATGCTGCAGACCACGTTACACACATTGACACAGTCCTAAAAAGTCTGTGCGAAGCCAACGTGAGAGTGGCACCGGAAAAGACTAAATTCTTCAAAGAAAGCGTTGAATTTTTAGGCTTTATCGTTACATCAAACGGAGCTAGAACAGACCCGGAAAAGGTAAAAACCATCCAGGAATACACTGAACCAAAAAATTTGTTCAGTCTCAGGTCTTTTCTAGGGTTGGCTAGCTACTACAGAAGTTTTGTTAAAGACTTCGCCACCATAGCTAGACCACTTACCTCCATACTCAAGGGAGAGAATGGCACTGTTAGCAAACACATGTCAAAAAAGGTCGCTATTGAATTTGATGAGTCCCAACGCAGAGCGTTCATGCGCCTGCGAGACATTTTGTCATCAGAAGATGTGATACTAACGTATCCGGATTTCAAACTTCCATTCGATTTAACCACCGATGCCTCAGCAAGCGGTATTGGTGCAGTACTGTCCCAAAAAGTCAGGCCTATCACAATGATATCCCGCACGTTGAAAGACTGCGAGCTCAATTATGCAACCAATGAAAGAGAATTATTGGCAATTGTTTGGGCCATAGGAAAATTACAAAATTACCTATACGGCACAAAAGAGATCCGAATTTTTACAAACCATCAACCTCTTACTTTCGCTGTATCCGAGCGAAATACTAATGCAAAAATTAAACGATGGAAAGCATTCATCGAAGAACATAATGCCAAGCTATTCTACTAGCCCGGAAATGAACATTTTGTTGCCGACGCTTTGTCACGGCAAAACATAAACGCTATGCAGAACGAACCTCAATCTGATGTAGCCACTATTCACAGTGAACTGTCCTTGACCTACACGGTCGAATCCACCGATAAGCCGGTAAACTGCTACAGGAACCAAATAGTCCTAGAGGAAGCAGAGCAACCTTTACGGCGACACTTCATAGTTTTCGGGACCAAAAACCGACACATAATCCAATTCAATAACAAGGACTCACTGATCGGATTGGTCAAAGAGGTAGTAAACGCAGATGTTGTAAATGCCATTTACTGCGATCTCTTCGCATTAGCATGCATCCAACATGCCTTGGTGACCGAATTCCCGGCAACCAAGTTCTGGCACTGCAAAAAATTCGTGAACGACATCACGGATGCAAATGAACAGAAAGAAATAATTTCCTGCGAACACAACCGCGCTCACAGGGCAGCTCAGGAAATCCTTCAGGATTACTATTTTCCAAATATGTCCAAACTCGCCAACGAAGTGGTTTTAAACTGCAAGACATGCACCAAGGGGAAGTACAACAGACACCCCAAGAAGCAGGACCCCCCCTCATATGCTGGCGAAATGCTGCATATAGACATATACTCTACCGATAAGAGGTTTTTTTAACAAGTGTAGATAAATTTTCAAAATTCGCTATAGTACAGCCATTATTTTCTAGGGCCATAGTCGATGTGCGCAGCCCTATATTATAGCTAATAAATTTTTTCCCAGACATTAAAACCATGTATTGCAATAATGAGGCGTCTTTTAACTCGGAGACTATAATCTCGAGTTGGTATGGGAACATAGAAACATGCTTAGACATTCAAGTAATTTGTCCGAATTTTCAATTATAGTAGAAGAAACTACCAGGTTGTCCGATTTATTCCCACAGTCTCATATGAAAAAATTGTTAGACGTCGACACCGAACATGTAAGAAGTTTATTGTCTGTTTTAAAAATACACCATAGGATGGCCAGGAGCCTAGACTTCCTAGGCACCGCACTCAAGGTAATTGCGGGCACACCTGATGCAGCCGATTTTGATATGCTAAAAATTTCCGATTGATTCAAATAACCGACAGGCCGTAATAAATACACAGACACAGAATAAAATTAATGAATTAACAGAGGCCGTTAATAAAATTATCAAGCCCAAACAAAATAATATAGTTGACACTTCTCACCTGTACGAGGTACTTTTAGCCAGAAATAGAATACTAATAACCGAGATTCAAAATGTTATGCTTACAATCACGCTTGCAAAGGCCAACATAATAAACCCAGCAATTTTTAACCAGAATGATTTGAAGTCTGTATTTGTTGATCACCCCACAGAAGTCCCCATCATTAGCTTACTAGAAGCGTCTAACATTAGAGTCCTTCAGTCCGATAGTATAATCCATGTGCTAATCGCACACCCTAAGATTAAAACTACTTTTAAAAAGGTCACAATCTTCCCCGTATCACATCGACATACCATCCTGCAATTGAAGGAGAATACAGTAGCCGAATGCAATAGCGACGTCTTAGCGGTCACCGAGTGCGTACCAACAACTTACGCATCATTTTGCAAGCTTGCGGCCCATGACACTTGCGCTCGAGGCCTACACGCGGGGACTACCGCACTATGCGAGACACAAGCCAGCCACCTAAACCCCATCACGTTAGTGGACGACGGAGTTATAATAATTAACGAGTGCCTAGCTAAAGTCAGCACTGACGACGGCCCTGAAATAGCCACCAACGGCTCGCACCTCATCACTTTTGAGCGAGTGGCTTTCATCAATGGCACCAAATACTCAAACCAACGTAAAGCCATAAGAAAGACTTCGGGCATGGCGGCATCTCCGTTACTCAACATCATCGGCCACGACCCCACGCTAAGCATGCCACTTCTCCAGAGAATTAACAACCAAAACTTGGAGGTCATCCAAGGGCTCAAGGAGGAATTGAAATCGGCGGGAACTACTGACATCTGGTTCGCGGTCGGCGTGGGAGCCAGTCTTCTCATCAGCTGCTCCTTCCTACTCATCATGACGCTGAGGAGGAGACGAGACGCACGGGAAATCCAACAAGTTGTCGATAAATTCCAGATGACCAAGGACGATCATATTTCTAAGGGGAGAGTTGTTAACACTGTTAAGGAGTAATTACAAGTCGGTACACGTCTTGGGTGATTATTGGATCACCCTAGTGTTTAATTGCAGAATCAGCATAAACATCTTTAGGGGCCGGACCTGATTCTTATTGGTGCACGGTATGGTGAGTTATGTTGATTTTCCTAGTGTCAGCATTTTGGCTGCACGAGCGGTCGGCTTGTCGGCCGCACTTAGCTTACGTAAATTCCTTTGTCTTTAGTTTTAATTTGGATATTCAATAAAGAGCATTTGCTTGAATGTAAAACTCCGGCATTGCCCGTCAACATTTATTCTATTAATTGAAATTGGTTATCGTGCCTTAAGGGCCGTTAGCAACGGAGTCAGTTACTCCCAACATAATCTTCCTAAAAAAAGGAGAGAAGAGAGCCAAAGGCAACCGCCCGGCTCACCCATATAACCAGCCAGTCACGGTGGCAATTGCGTCATCACCCCCTCACCCGGAAGCAGCCACGGTGGCAATTGAGAGTAACCCCCTTACCCTCACGGACAGCGGCGAGGGACAGCGCGTGTTACACACTTAAAACATAATTTACATACCTACAAGCATACATATTTTTTGGTGCACATAATCCGCGAAAAATTGACCAAGTGAAATTGTGTGGTGACAGAAGGCATAATTAATATTGGCAAGCCGGTGTGAATTAGTTCGGAAAATTTACAAATTCACCGAACACTCCTGCGCTGGCGTAATATTTTTTTCCAAATCAGTGTCATTTTTTTAGACCACATAATTTTTCTGTTCCCACAGTTATACAGTTCACTTATCAACGCTCCACTGTGCCAGCATATGCCCCACATGCCCTTACATACATACGTACTTGCATGCATGTCCATAGATTTCCATATATTTTCTGCCTCCAATTTCAGGAAATACATAACTGATAAAATTAAATTAAAATAAAATTTTTTAAAAAAACCCACAATTATAAAACGCCATTTCACTACAAATCCATGATTGTGTCGCTTAAATTCTCAACGTAGCCGCCTCAGTAGCCGTGTTGTATTTTTTTGGTGCTGTTTTTTTTCCTTTGGGGTGAACTACGTACAGGGTGCCGACGGCATAACCGGCTGCGTAACAAATAAATTAAAAAAAAATCAATTAATTATAAATTTATATATTAATAATTATAACTACTACAATTTATTTAATTATTACTTTCCGTTCGAGTGAAGTCCAGGTTTCTTAATTCACCTTTCCGGTAGCTTCATAACTAAAGTCGAAAATTATTAGTAATTTAATTATCAACCTTCTGTCTGAATAGAGCCGCGGTTTTCAACTCCACCTTTCCGGCTTCGGGATAATTAAATCCAATTAATTAAAGATTACGGTTTCAATTCCACATTTCCGGCTTCGGGATAATTAAATCCAATTAATTGAAGAATAAAAGTAATTCCGCCAACGAGTAATTAAAAATTTAATATTTTATTAATTATTTAATTATTAACTTTCCGTCCGAACTAAAGCCGAGGTTTTAATTCCACCCTTTCTCCATAACAATTAAATCCGACAGTTAGTCAAAAATTCATTATTATTAATTATTTATTTTTTGTTAAATCTAAGCCAAGGTCAAGTCCACCTTTCCGGCGCCGCAACAATTAATTTTGAAAATAGTTAGGAATCCTATACCTACGTACGAGCCACATTTATATAAATATACATATATAGATCGTCATAAATTATTTTCCGAACCAGCACGAATTTTCCGGTACTCGTCCATTTTCCGTGCCTCCAGCGCTGCTTGTACTCCGCATCAGGCAACATCCGCCAACAATCTCAACAATCCTCGTCTCCTTTTGGATTGTTTTGGTTCCTGGAGTTCTTTTTCCACATTTGATTTGTGCCGCACACGACCTTCCTTTCGACATCGGCGCCGCTAGCGCCCACTTGTTCCTTGTAATCGCAATTCATCCGCGATCTCATCGTTCTCATCGCATTAGTGTGACCTGACACCGCTTCGAACGAGGCACCTATTGCGCAAGTCAGTCGACAAGCGCTGACCAGCGAATTAGATTCTGAGAATGCCCACGGGAGAAGACAAAAAGCCGATGTGTTAATAGGAGCTGACATTCTTCCGTCCATTCTCCTCGGTAATACCAGGGCTAGCATCTGCGGGTCGTTTCTCGGTCAGGAGACCATTTTTGGATGGGTGCTGACAGGCCCATTATCTCCAGCCAACCCCCGCAGCGTGTCCGTTTTTTCCACACGAGTTGCCCGTAGCCTCGATGACTCACTGGATCAGCTCCTCACCAAATTTTGGGAGGTGGACGATGTGCCCACACAGATCAGTTCAGAATCGGATTCAGTTTGCGAGCAAAGTATTATCCAGACGACGAGAAGAGACGAGTGTGGCAAGTACGTTGTGACGCTCCCCTTAAGCGACCCCGAGCAGAAGTGTTAAGAGCTATCGGCTTCACGGTCCTTTGCTCTTGCTCAGTTCCTGCGTAATGAGCAGCGCCTGAAGAGGGATCCGCCCCTTAAGGCCCGCTATGACTCGGTAATCCAGGAACACATGGACTTAGGCCATATGACCACTATCTTCCACATCATGCCGTCTTCAAGCCTGAAAGCACGACCACCAATGTGCGGGTAGTCTTCAATGCTTCGAGCCCGTCCACAAACGGGACCAGTCTGAACGACATTCTTTACGCGGGCCCGGTCTTACAATCCGACCTGACGATTCAAATCCTAAAGTGGCGATACTTTAGGTTTGTCTTCAACGCCGACATCGAGAATATGTATCGGCAAATTTGGGTAGACTCCAAGCATACTCCGCTCCAACGTATTTTGTTTCGCAATCCCGATGGGGATATCCGCGACTACGAATTAAAAACGGTCACCTTCGGTGTCAATTATGCCCCGTTCCTAGCGATCCGTGTCCTGCAACAGCTCGCTGACGACGAAGAGTCGAAGTATTCGCAGGCAAGCCAAATTATCCGGCATTTTATGTACGTTGATGATGTTCTCGCGGGGGCAGACTCCAAAGCCGAAGCCCAAGCTGCGATTCGGGAGCTAAAAGGGCGCCCTAGAGTCGGCAGGGTTTCCACTTAGGAAATGGACGTCGAATAGCAAGGCGATCCTGGCTGACATTCCGAGCGACCACCTCCTTCGTGCTGATTTCCTCGACATCGATGCAGAGAGCACGGCCAAGACACTCGGCGTTCGGTGGAAAGCGAGGACTGATGACTTATTTTTTGTTCCGACAGAGTTGGCTTCCGGCTCGACCTTCACGAGGCGCCAAGTCCTCTTCCAAATTGCCAAATTGTTCGATCCAGCAGATTGCCTCGCTTCTTTCATTGTCAGGGCGAAAATGTTCATGCAGGACATTTGGCTTCTGGATCTAGGGTTGGACGACGCCCTCCCTCAAGATTTCTGTCAGTGATGGGTTGTGCGACGCTTCACAGAAGGCGTACGGCGCAGCAAAGTACGTCCGTGTCGAGGTTGGGTCTACGGTAATAGTGAACCTGCTGACTGCAAAGACTCGAGTGGCCCCAGTTAAAATGTTGTCGCTCCCTCGGATGGAGCTGTGCGGTGCCTTGTTGTTGTCGGAGATGGCCACCGCCGTTCTGACAGAGATTTGCATCGTCTGCCCCATACTGTTGGACGGACTCGACTATTGTCCTCGCGTGGCTGCAGAAGCCAGCGTGTCAGTGGACAACGTTCGTGTCCAACCGGGTGACCAAGATCACCCAGTTCAACGACGTGCAGGAATGGGCACATGTCCGCTCCGAGCAGAACCCTGCGGATCTCGCTAGCCGGGGCGTAGCTCTCCAAGATCTTGCGGATAATCAAATGTGGTGGCACGATCCTGACTGGCTGCAAAGGCCTCGCAGCGATTGGCCCACTCAAGGCAATGATGCCCCCGTGACTGAACTCGAGAAGCGAGCAGTCAACGTCCATGTCGCGAAGGCGCCCCCCGAAGATCTCCTTGAACGTTTTTCCACACTCGACAAGGCATTACGAGTCCTGGCCTATGTTTATCGCTTCATCCAGCGGAAGATTCGATCTCCGTTCGAAGAGCACCTGACAGCTAATGAGATTACGTCGGTTTAACGGCTTCAAGTTTCCTTTATTCAGCGCAGACACTTCGTCTCTGAAATGGGTTGCTTAAGCGAAAAGCCTGCGGCCTCTGTTGGCTCTTACACCCGGGCACTTTCTTGTGGGAGGTCCACTTCTCGTCACGGTCGAACCCGAGTTAAAGGGGGATACCACGTCCATTATTAACCGCTGGCAGCACCTGAAGGCTCTTCAGCAGCAATTTCGGCTGCGATGGAAGAAAAGAGTACCTCAAGGGAGCTCCATAAGAGGAACAAGTGGCGAGCCCCCTACGAGGAACCTCCGCGTTAGGGGATATGGTGGTCATCAAGAAAGACAACCTTCCGTCCAATGAGTGGCGATTAGGCAGGATTAACGTGGTGTATCCAGGAACCGATGGCCATGTCCGCGTAATCGACATCCGCACCGCGCGAGGGCTCGTCAAGCGGCCCGTTGCTAAGGTCGTCCTTCTTCCGATGGACGCGTCCGCCTGCCCCCAATAATTATGCGTTTTTTCCGTTCCAATGTTCCTGTTCATTGTGCTGTCTCGTAGCTCTGCCCGTAGTTCCAAATCGAAATTCACACCAATTTTGATAACGCTGTTTTGTTTCTTCATCATATTTCCACCAGTCATATTCAGCACGATCTCGCAACGTCCACGCAGCGCTCAGTCACCGGAGAGCAGATGTACTCGAGGTACACAGTCCTACCGATGCCGAGTCTGCAGTGCGATCCATCCTTTGAGGAAATGTCGGCGCTTTCTACATCTCAGTGCCGAGAAGCGGCTCCGGGCGGTTCTTGTGAACCGGTATTGCTCCAGCTTCCTGGCTCACGAGCACTCCGACGGATTGTGTCGGCGTGGGAACTGCTGTAGAACGTGTGGTCAGGATCACCACTCGCTGCTGCACCTCGTGAAGAAGCCGCGGGCTCGACGCCAGCCTCGTCAAGAGGAGCACCGGTCACGGAGCGTGGGAGACAGTACACGGAGTGTCTCAGCTGGCGCTCGGCCGTCGTCCGCCAACTCCTGGCGCGGTTCGGTTGCTTCTCGGCCTTCGTCCGCCACTCATTTGGTGCCGTCCACCGCTCGTCCGCCCGCGTCATCCGCGCCAGGCAATTTTCCACCTTTCGTCAAGGGCCCCCGCAGGACGCGGCCGCTGCGCCCACCCTATCGTCGCTGCTGCAGCGGAACAGCGTCAACGTGTTGCCGACCGCGGTAGTGCGCATTGACACTTTAGTTTTCAAGGGCCGTCAGCTTTATTCTGCTGCATACATGGAACTAAAATAACCTAGCTTAACATAAGAAGAAGCCGCTACCGCCAGAGCGGACGATCGCCGAGGAGCCGCTTCTCGGCACTGAGATGTAGAAAGCGCCGACATTTCCTCAAAGGATGGATCGCACTGCAGACTCGGCATCGGTAGGACTGTGTACCTCGAGTACATCTGCTCTCCGGTGACTGAGCGCTGCGTGGACGTTGCGAGATCGTGCTGAATATGACTGGTGGAAATATGATGAAGAAACAAAACAGCGTTATCAAAATTGGTGTGAATTTCGATTTGGAACTACGGGCAGAGCTACGAGACAGCACAATGAACAGGAACATTGGAACGGAAAAAACGCATAATTATTGGGGGCAGGCGGACGCGTCCATCGGAAGAAGGACGACCTTAGCAACGGGCCGCTTGACGAGCCCTCGCGCGGTGCGGATGTCGATTACGCGGACATGGCCATCGGATCCTGGATACACCACGTTAATCCTGCCTAATCGCCACTCATTGGACGGAAGGTTGTCTTTCTTGATGACCACCATATCCCTAACGCGGAGGTTCCTCGTAGGGGCTCGCCACTTGTTCCTCTTATGGAGCTCCTTGAGGTACTCTTTCTTCCATCGCAGCCGAAATTGCTGCTGAAGAGCCTTCAGGTGCTGCCAGCGGTTAATAATGGACGTGGTATCCCCCTTTAACTCGGGTTCGACCGTGACGAGAAGTGGACCTCCCACAAGAAAGTGCCCGGGTGTAAGAGCCAACAGAGGCCGCAGGCTTTTCGCTTAAGCAACCCATTTCAGAGACGAAGTGTCTGCGCTGAATAAAGGAAACTTGAAGCCGTTAAACCGACGTAATCTCATTAGCTGTCAGGTGCTCTTCGAACGGAGATCGAATCTTCCGCTGGATGAAGCGATAAACATAGGCCAGGACTCGTAATGCCTTGTCGAGTGTGGAAAAACGTTCAAGGAGATCTTCGGGGGGCGCCTTCGCGACATGGACGTTGACTGCTCGCTTCTCGAGTTCAGTCACGGGGGCATCATTGCCTTGAGTGGGCCAATCGCTGCGAGGCCTTTGCAGCCAGTCAGGATCGTGCCACCACATTTGATTATCCGCAAGATCTTGGAGAGCTACGCCCCGGCTAGCGAGATCCGCAGGGTTCTGCTCGGAGCGGACATGTGCCCATTTCTGCACGTCGGTGAACTGGGTGATCTTGGTCACCCGGTTGGACACGAACGTTGTCCACTGACACGCTGGCCTCTGCAGCCACGCGAGGACAATAGTCGAGTCCGTCCAACAGTATGGGGCAGACGATGCAAATCTCTGTCAGAACGGCGGTGGCCATCTCCGACAACAACAAGGCACCGCACAGCTCCATCCGAGGGAGCGACAACATTTTAACTGGGGCCACTCGAGTCTTTGCAGTCAGCAGGTTCACTATTACCGTAGACCCAACCTCGACATGGACGTACTTTGCTGCGCCGTACGCCTTCTGTGAAGCGTCGCACAACCCATCACTGACAGAAATCTTGAGGGAGGGCGTCGTCCAACCCTAGATCCAGAAGCCAAATGTCCTGCATGAACATTTTCGCCCTGACAATGAAAGAAGCGAGGCAATCTGCTGGATCGAACAATTTGGCAATTTGGAAGAGGACTTGGCGCTTCGTGAAGGACGAGCCGGAAGCCAACTCTGTCGGAACAAAAATAACTCATCAGTCATCGCTTTTCACCGCACGCCGAGTGTCTTGGCCGTGACCTCTGCATCGATGTCGAGGAAATCAGCACGAAGGAGGTGGTCGCTCGGAATGTCAGCCAGGATCGCCGGGCCCGCGTAAAGATTGTCGTTCAGACTGGTCCCGTTTGTGGACAGGCTCGAAGCATTGAAGACTACCCGCACCTTGGTGGTCGTGCTTTCAGGCTTGAAGACGGCATGATGTGGAAGATAGTGGTCAAATGGCCTAAGTCCATGTGTTCCTGGATTACCGAGTCATAGCGGGCCTTAAGGGGCGGATCCCTCTTCAGGCGCTGCTCATTACGCAGGAACTGAGCAAGAGCAAAGGACCGTGAAGCCGATAGCTCTTAACACTTCTGCTCGGGGTCGCTTAAGGGGAGCGTCACAACGTACTTGCCACACTCGTCTCTTCTCGTCGTCTGGACAAAACTGTGCTCGTAAACTGAATCCGATTCTGAACTGATCTGTGTGGGCACATCTTCCACCTCCCAAAATTTGGTGAGGAGCTGATCCAGTGAGTCATCGAGGCTACGGGCAACTCGTGTGGAAAAAACGGACACGCTGCGGGGGTTGGCTGGAGATAATGGGCCTGTCAGCACCCATCCAAAAATGGTCTCCTGACCGAGAAACGACCCGCAGATGCTAGCCCTGGTATTACCGAGGAGAATGGACGGAAGAATGTCAGCTCCTATTGACACATCGACTTGGGAGCTCTCAAAGAAGTTGGGGTCCGCCAGGAGAATGTCGGGCAGCCCCTTGAGACGATCTCGCGGAATCGGTTATGATGGCAGATTTCCTGCCAACTGTGGAAGAACGTAAGCCGCAGTCTCTAATTGTAGCCCGGGTTTAGACGGCGACCGAATGGAGAATTGGCACAATTTAGTAGACTGCGCGGAAATGGTCTGATTAGCCCTTTCTGGAGTAGGCTGACTTGGAGCGATAGAGAACGGATTGCCACGGTGAAGAAGGGTGTGGTATCGGCTGTGGCATGGGAAGCAGGTATGGGCGCTCGTATAGGCTCGCTGCTGGAGCCTTCGGGTAAAACAGTTCAAACATAACTGCTTCCTCTTAATGTAGTCAGAGCGCCCATTTACGTCCATTTCTAGGAAACGCGGACATAAGCGAATAGGGTTGTTCTCCCTCAAACAGAGATCGCAGCCCGGAACCACTCGAGTCTCGTATGAATTGAGCCTCCGAGCAGGGGCAATAGAAAGTCCCGACCTTGGCGGAAATTGCCCGGAGCCACTAGGCCTGATGTCGTCGATGGCCTCTAGAGTGCGATGGCGCTCTGTCCTTCTATGTTGGAATTTCGGCCTTATTATGTACGGATTGCTCCCACATAGAAAGTGTGACTTTGGGGAGCTTTAAGGAAATCATAAATACCAGGAAACAGTCCCAAGCCTCAACATTGATGGCGGACATTTCTAGGGCTGACAGGCCACTCTGAATGGTGGCTTGTAGCTCCTTCAGCGCGACCCCGGACTCTTGAGAAATATAATGGATGTTGAAAAGGATCTTCAACTTGCTATTGACCGATAGCCGCCGGTTCTCAAAGCGGTCTGTGAGGCTTTGCCACGCTGCGGCAAACCCCTCATGGGTAAGCGGAGCCTTAGAAAAAATGGCGTGTGCGTCACCACTTGTTTTGGACAGCAAGTGGAACAACTTCTCTACCGGGGTGAGCCGCGAGTTTTGGATGTAAATGGCCGTATCGGATCGCTCTAGCACTTCTCCACCTTCTCCCAGAGTGCCCGAATTTGGTCCCGATGGACGTCGCACATGTATTGGGAGCCTATTTCCGTTTCTGGGGCGCCCGGGGTATTGTTTGGCTAATTCGATCTGTTGTGGCAATGAACTTTTTCGGCGCCACTTCGACCGCAGTTTGAGCCATTTTCACAACGGAGCGAGTCTGCCTCTGTGAAGGACCTGGGATTGTATTGACGGATTCGTCACTTATTGCCCTTAAAATGGCCCTGGTCGCCTTAGGCTTTAAAAGAGGCGTCCGCGGAGATGCGGATTGAGATCTGTCCAAACGGATGGCTGGGATCGGATGCGGCTTTTTGTCGTCTCCCGTGGGCATTCTCAGAATCCAATTCGCTGGTCAGCGCTTGTCGACTGACTTGCGCAATAGGTGCCTCGTTCGAAGCGGTGTCCGGTCACACTAATGCGATGAGAACGTTGAGATCGCGGATGAATTGCGATTACAAGGAACTAGTGGGAACTAGCGGCGCCGATGTCGAAAGGAAGGTCGTGTGCGGCACAAATCAAATGTGGAAAAAACTCCAGGAACCAAAACAATCCAAAATGAGACGAGGTATGGAATGGAACAAATTCTACGAGGAGTTATCAAACATTAAAACTAATTTTGACAGATCGTACAAGTCGCCAACTTGTAATAGACCTATTTAAAAGAACACGGTTAGGAAGCACGTTGAAATATTAGTAGAGTACTTTAATGAAGCGCGAATGCTAATACATGATCATAGGGAAAGATTAAGTCAAGGCCATTGGTCACAGGTATCGAAACTTTTGATACGACTACGATCTAATTTAATATTTGTTAAACAAAAATTCAGTTTAGAAATATCGTTACCAGCCGTTCGAAACACTCCAACAGCAGTTGACACTGCACCTGACTCGGAATCAACAGAAACGAACGAATCTGAGTCGGAAGAGCTTCCCGAAGTAAACCTCGAAATAGAAGATGAAGATTTGAATAATCTTACTATTCCGGCGGTATACACTGATCTGGACAATTTAACAGATTAAGATACTTCGAGTGTAATAGAAAACAAAATAAGTAACTCTATCACAATGGCACAATCAAATATAGATTTTATTAATACAGCATCCAAGCTTATACCAGTTTTTGATGGTAAGGCTGAAAATTTAACAAGTTTCATTGATGCTTTACAAATAATAGAATCAATAAAAGGCCGAGCACGAAGAATTAGCTGTCTCCATAATTAAAACTAAGCTAAAAGGTGTCCCCAGAAACCTAATGGGTAATAAAACAACAATTACTGTAGGGTAGTACAAATTGATAATGCTTATTTCGGATATATATAAAGGTAAATTCAAGAAACAAAGGTTTTGTATTAGACTTCACGACTTCCGCACTCTATGGATGACACTTTCTTTCTTCAATATTCGCAATCGACTTACTTCAACCTTAATTAGTAAGGCGTAATTTCTATTAGGAAGAGGGTGATGGGTATAGACATTCTTTGATGAAAAGAGACAGTTCTATATGGCGTTTTGGCTGATGGGAAAAAGCTACGAGGTTGTGGAATTCCGAACAGTGTGTCCCCATATGAAATTAAATAGGCTGCTTAATACCTTAATAAATCCATTTCCCACATTACTGAAGTGATTTCCAGACTAAGAGGCAACGTCAGAGGCGAAACTGTAGAAGTATTATCAGCGAAGCTGATGAACCTACAGCAGCGCAATAAAACTGCTAACCAATACACACAAGAAATTGAGCAGATGACGAAAGCCTTAGAAGATGCATATATAACAGATGGTTTACCTTTAGAGCTAGCCAGAAGTTAGTCCACGCAGCATGCAGTCAAAGCAATGACTAAAAATTGCACAATCGATAAGGTAAAACTTATCATGCAAGCTGGCACATTTAGTACTATGAACGATGCCGTTTCCAAATTTGTTAATAGTTGTACTGAAGCAACTGGGCAGTCAAACACCGTCCTATATTATAAGAATCATCCACAGCGCGGCTCAAATCTCGGACGTGGATGTTATAGAGGTAGTTTTCGTGGTAATCACAATAACTACAAAACACAATAACTACAACAACGATAATTATAACAACAATTATCAAAATAACAATAGAGGGCGAGGCCCATATAGAGGAAACTATAGAGGCGGTGGTAACTCGAACCGAGGCCAAAATAGCAATAACCAAGGCAATGTAAGAATGACCCAAAATAATAACCAAAACACATCGGAAAACTGCCAAAACCCTTTAAATACTCAACAATAAAAGAAGTCAGATTTCACACCATTAATCTCAGCCAAAATATATTCGTTTCATTTTTTAATGTAGCTACTGGGAAAGAACTTATCTTTTTAATAGACACAGGTGCAGACATTTCCATTTTAAAAGAAAGTTCGGATAACTTCCAAAACATCCAAGATGATTACATCATAGATATAAAAGGTATAAGTCAAGAAATAATAAAACCAAAGGATTAGTTTCTATAGAGATACAGACAACCAAATACATAATTCCACACGATTTTCATATCCTAAATTCACATTTCCCAATTCCATGCGATGGAATAATAGGCATGGACTTTATTAAAAAAAAAAACTGTCAATTAGACTTCAAGCCATCTGAAGATTGGCCTATAATCAGACCCAATAATTTAAAATTTCCAATTAACGCAAAGTCCGAATTCGCTTAATGGCATAAACCCCGGAAATTCATTTGATAAATTACTTAGAATAGAAGCCTACATCATGCGTTTTAAAAGGAAATCTTCAGACACAACGACAATGGTGAAATTTGAAGAGTTGGAACAATCTCTAAAGATAGTTCTCCGTTTAATTCAACACAATAATTTTAGCTCTGAAATCAAAGAATTAAGGATATTCCGGGAAGTCGAACGAGGCAGTAATCTCAGCGCCCTAACGCCTTTCTTGGATCAGGATGATCTAATTCGAGTTGGAGGCAGATTGGAAGCATCTGAGCTTTCATTCGATGCAAAAAATCCTGTGCTACTGCCATATAATGATCCAATAGTCAACTTAATATTTGAAAAAATCCACAAGGAAAATATGCATTGTGGAGCACAAACCCTAATAGCCACATCAAGGCAAAGATATTGGACAATAAAGGCAAAAACAATAGCTCGAAATGTCATTTTAAAATGTGTCAAATGCACCAGAGCTAAGCCAAAGTTAATGGAACAAATAATGGGACAGTATTCTTGGACTTTAATTATCTACTATAATTTGCAACCCTACTTGAAGGATATGAGTACCTTTCAATGGGCACAACAAAAATTGGTCACTTGTGCAAGCAGATTCCAGAAACTGAGGCATGTACCAGCATGTATCACCATTTTAAATTTTTAAATTTCAAAGCTAAAGTGATCTAATGCGGCAACGAACCGTCATTGAACTCGCACACCATTTTGACCATGCTGGAAAACCACTTCGGTGTTAGCATCTCAAACGGACAAGTGGAACGTTTCCACAGCACTTTAGTAGAGCTTGCCAGATGCCTTAAAATCGACAAAGGCATTAGCGACACAGTGGAGCTAACTTTGCTGGCCACCGCCAGATACAACAAATCTATCCATTCGGTCATCGACAAGAGGCTGGCCGAAATTTTTTTTTTTTTTATATTATAGCATTGCTTTTATTTATTGAATCTACTCTTAATTTTGAGACTAACTATAAGTTGAATCTTAACATTAAAATTTAACTAACAGTATACTAAGACTGCATTCTGGTTGCACGTCCCTCAGGTCGGTCGCTGGGTGGGTAGGTCATTGCGACGAAGGCGTGATTGATTGCTCAACCTTGTTATACCTCCCGCCAGGTGGTTAGGGTGCACCGATAGCTTGGTGAAGTACTTTACCTTTTGTTCTGCGATCACTTCTTTGACTGGTTGAATGTTTAAGTGTATGTTTTCGTTGCGAACGTACCACGGTGCCCCGGTGATTGTTCTCAGGATCTTCGACTGAACTACTCTCTGAACAATGTCAATGTTGCTATTGCTGGCGTTCCCCCATAACTGGGAGCCGTACATCCATATAGGTTTTAGTACCGAGTTGTACAGCATGATTTTATATTCAAGGCTAAGAGGTTACCGGGCGTTGATAAGCCAATGAAGGCTGCTGGCTTTAAGCTTTAGGTGTGTTCATTTGGCTTCAATGTGCCGGCGCCATGTGAGTCTTCTGTCGAGATGTACTCCTAGGTAAGTTACTTCGTTTGCTTGTGGGAGTAGAGTGTTTTTTGTCGTAATCGGCGGGCAGTTTTGCCTGTTCAGAGTGAACGTAACGTGTTTGCATTTTAATTCGTTCACTTTAATTCGCCAATCTGATAGCCATTTTTCAACATCGACCATATGACGAGCTAGCTGCGCAGTTGCTTGAATCGGGCATTTAGAACGGCTAAGAATAGCTGTGTCATTGGCAAACGTAGATGTTGTTAGACGTGTCCTTGTCGGGATGTCTGCTGCGTAGAGGACATATAGTGTTGGCCTTAGCACGCTACCTTGAGGAACTCCAGCTCCAACAGTGTAATCATCAGATATAGCAGTGTTGCAACTCACAACAAATTTTCTGTCGTGAAGGTAAGACTCTAAAATCTTGTGGGTGCTGTAGGGGAGCATTGTCTTGATCTTGTACATTAGACCTTCTAGCCAGACTCTATCAAATGCTTGAGAAAAATCTAAAAATATGGCAGTACAGTACTCTCGTTTTTCGAAAGCGTTTCGAATTTCTGATGTTATCCGGTTGACCTGCTCAATTGTTACATGTATTTCACGAAACCCAAATTGGTGTGACGGGATTCCTTCCTGGATTCTCAGGTATGTGTTTATCCGAGTCATTAGGCATTTTTCAAAGAGTTTGGATAGGCAAGAGAGTAGGCTTATAGGTCTATATGACGTGGGGATCGTGTGGTCTTTCCCCGGCTTTTCTATCATTATTATAATTGACTTTTTCCATCTCACGGGAAAGTGGCCAAGTTTTGCGATGGCATTAAAGAGCTGGGTGAGAGTGCAAACGGCGCAGTATGGGAGCATGATCAATGATAATTTTGGGAGTTATGAGGTCGCAGCCCTCAATTGACCTGCTCAATTGTTACATGTATTTCACGAAACCCAAATTGGTGTGACGGGATTCCTTCCTGGATTCTCAGGTATGTGTTTATCCGAGTCATTAGGCATTTTTCAAAGAGTTTGGATAGGCAAGAGAGTAGGCTTATAGGTCTATATGACGTGGGGATCGTGTGGTCTTTCCCCGGCTTTTCTATCATTATTATAATTGACTTTTTCCATCTCACGGGAAAGTGGCCAAGTTTTGCGATGGCATTAAAGAGCTGGGTGAGAGTGCAAACGGCGCAGTATGGGAGCATGATCAATGATAATTTTGGGAGTTATGAGGTCGCAGCCCGGGGATTTTTTCGGATTCAGTTGTCTTTTGATGAGCCGCCCGTGGAATTTCTAATAGGCATCACGGTTTCTTTCGGTGAGCTCAGAGTTGGGTGAGCTCTCCATAGTGAGTGCTTTGCACTATTAGTTGACAATTGCTTAATGTAGCGGCGGTGGACATATGTTTCTTCTTGCTGTAGAGCTTGAGCAAGTTGACGTGAGGCATGTTTTAAGCTTTGCTTAGCAGATGGCGATCTGTGAAATTGCCATGCTCGACGTTAGCGTCGCTTTTCGAGGACGAGCTGTTCGATTTGTAGATTTGACTTCTTTTGATTGCATTGTGTGTTTATAGTATGAGGTGTTGAAACTCGAACTGCAGAGACGAGTACAGATTCCAGTGAATTAACAAAACTGTCTACGTTGGCTTCATCGCTGAGGTGAGGACTTAGCTCAATGTGTGAGCTAATATACTTCCTGTACTTAACCCAATTGGTTTTATGTGAGGTCAGTTTTAATGGTTGATCCCATGTTCCTGGATGTCGGAGTAGAGTAAAAAGGACAGGCGAGTGATCAGATGAACGATCCGAAAGACATTCGGCGCTTATCATGTTTTTAGGAATGTTTTTGGTAATTGCAAAATCTATTGAATCCGGAAGTTTCTTTGGGTTTGCCGGCCAGAATGTTGGTGTGCCAGAAGAAACATAGTCGAGCTTGTTCTTGGCTTTGATAATTGCATTATAGAGCTGCTTTCTTTATGGAGTCACGAGACGAGATCCCCAGTGTGTGTGCTTTGCATTGTATTCTCCTGCTGCTATGAAGTGGTCTCCGAGTGAGTTGAAAAATTGCATAAACTCATCTTCGGATATTGTGAAGCGTGGGGGGCAGTATGCGGCGGCTAGCATTAATTGCTTGCCAGTATTTAGGTGTATATTTATGGAGGTGGCCTGTAGGTAGTTTTTAGCAAATTTTGTATGATAATGGTGCTTAATACGGCTCCTGATTAAAATTCCAGTCCCGCCGTGTGCTTTACCATCTGGATGGTTTGTTGCATAGAGTGAATATCCTCGTAGTTGAAAATTGTATCTGTTTGTAAGATGTGTTTCTGAAAGCAGCATTACGTCGATTTGATTGTCTAGTAAGAATTGAGCTAACTCGAGCTTATGCTGCGAAACGCCGTTGTCATTATTTGGATTGTTGTGAAACCAGCATTTGAATAGATCAATAGATTTTGGTTTCGCATCAGATCTTGCATTGTTGTACGCATAAACGACATAAACTCCGTAAGGCTTCGTTGTAGACTGCATATCATAGCTTCAAAGTTACTTTTTGGCTGCTCTGGCGGTTGATGCTGCTGAGCCGTGTTCGGTTCTTGGTATGCTGATTGCGGCAATGAGCTTTTTGAGGCTGGGGTAGACAGTCCTAATTTTATAGCACTTGCGTATGTAACATTTTTGGCAGAGTTTATGGGTCCTAGTGAGGATCTGGCTACAGTCGAGAAGAAGACTTCAGGGTTTGACCTGGAGGCTATCAACTGTTTATTTTGGGTGCGGGCAGTAATTCCCCTCTGGTGGATTCGACTTTTCAGCTCCTTATAAACTGGGCAACCTCTATAGTTAGCAGTGTGATTTCCACCGCAGTTGCCGCACTTTTTTGAGTTGTGGTTATCTTTGCTCGCTGGGCAGTGTGCGGAGTCATGAAGCTCACCACAAACTACACACACTGGGCGCAGTTTACAGTAAGACCTTGTATGGCCAAATTCGTGGCAGTTCGCACATTGTACCGGGCCGTTGCGTTTGTGCGGCTGCTCAACCGTAATTCTGCGGTGCAGCAGGAACTGAAGATTGTATATAGGGTGCACTTCGTATTTTTTTAGGGGCTTAATTTCTGGTTCGAGCTCAACCTTAAATAGTGGCTGCGGCTTTCTATCCCTTTTAAGGATATTGAAGACTGTCTTAGCGCTAAATCCCTTCTCTTGTAGCGCCTTTGTTATCTCTGCAGGCGATACTTCGGACTCTATGCCCTTAAGTACGACTTGCAGGCCCTTGTTGCTTTTTAGCTGATACGTATAAAAGTTCTTTTTTTGTCGGTGAGATATTTTGATAATACTCTGTAATTATCTTCAGACTTCGTTTGAACTTTTGTTTCCTGGATGTTGCCCTTTACGAGTGGTATTATGTGAAAATTGTTCTTCTCGTATGTAAATTGGCGGGGGCTTAGTCTTCCTTTTTTCGACTTCAGTAGATTCGGCATTATCCTCATAGTCTGCCAAGATTTTAAAACAGTTTGAGTTAGAGGGCGTTTCTATTGCAGCTATTTTAGCATTGTCACGGGTTATTTTGCGTTGCGAGTTTAGGGGGCTTAGCTTTGATTTGGATGTAGCGATTCGGGCAGCGCAGCGGCAGAAGTATTAATGTTTGCGCTGCTAGCTGATGACGTCGTTAATCGCGCTGTCGTTACAGTTGCGGTTGTTGTTGTTGTTATGGTTGACGTTGTCGAAGAAATTGCGGTGCTAGTTGCTGCGCTCTTTGGCTGCAGAGACATCGATGGTAGCGAGGGGGAGCAAGATCGCGCTCTCTCGCTCTTTACGTTTAAGAATTCGGTCAAGTTTGGGGTAGTTGACCGTGTTTGGGAAGAGCTTGCATTACTTTCGGTTGCTTTGAAAGAGAAAAATTTTTTTTTTTTTTTTTTTTTTTTTTTTTTTTTTTTTTTTTTTTTTTTTTTTTTTTTTTTTTTTTTTTTTTTTTTTTTTTTTTTTATTTATTTAAAATTAATTTTTTTTTTTTTTTTTTTTTTTTTTTTTTTATTTTTTTTTTTTTTATTTTTTTTTTTTTTAAAATAAAATGTAAATTGTTAAAAAGGGCCCAAAAAAAAAAGAAAAATATGTTCAGATGAGGGGCTAATGTGCCGCCGAAGAAGAGCGCGTGAAGAGCGCATCCGCGCTGAAGAGCGCATCCACTCTAAAGAGCGCATCCGCGCTGAAGAGTGCAACCGCGCTGAAGAGCGCATCCGCGCTGAAGAGTGCATCCGCCCTCGCCCCTCTCTGAACAATCTTGCACTCTCGCTCTCTCGGGTCCAAGTGCAGCGGTCGGCCGTCGGCGATCGTCTTTTCTTATGCTAAGTTAAGTTAAGTTCAGTTTTCTTGTATGAAGTGAATAAACCAGACGGGCGATTCGACGACTCCCCCGACTTCCACCACAATCAAGAGGCATCTTTTTCCGGCAACACCGCCCCACTACAACATTTGGTCCTTCGAGCCGGATTTCCTGGATATTCTGGATACTTTGGATTCTGGATATCTTCTTCTACCAGCAGTTCTCGGCAGTGTTCCGCCAAAAGATAAGTACGAAATTTTTTCCGTCTCCGTCTCTCTGCCGGTCTTCAGCAGTGGTCCGAACATAAAATTTCGTTCACACGGCTGCAAGATTTATTTCCTTTCCGTGTCAACTCCAAGTCCGAGTTTTCCGACACAACGGCAGTTTGAGATTTTCTACTCTTATTCGTCTTCATATTCTGCCAAATTTTCCATCCGACTCCGTTTTGTGTGCCGCCATATTCCTCGCCGTTTTCGGCCTCCCCGTTATTTGCTATTCCGCTATTCGCTTGCCAACGGTCGAGGCATATGTGCATACATATAATATACACACATACAACCATACCTTTTTCTTTTTTTTTTGGTGCAATTAAGCCGCGTAAAATTGACCAAGTGAACAGTGAAACAGTGGTGACAAAAATAAGGCATAATTAATATTGGCCAGCCGGTGTGATTTATTTCCAAAAGTTCCTAAATTCATTTAACGGTCCACCGGTGGCGTAATATTTTTTTTCCAATCAGTGTCTTTTTTTTTTTTTACACCACACTGCTTTCTGTTCCTCCATTTATACAGTCCACAGTCCACTGTGCCAACCTAGGCCTTACGTGCATACATATACTTGCATATATACATACATACTTTGTGAAATTGTGTGGTGACGAAAATAAAGCATAATTAATATTGGCCAGCCGGTGTGATTTATTTCAAAAATTCCTAAAGTCATTTAACAGTCCGCCGCTGGCGTAATATTTTTTTTTCCAATCAGTGTTTTTTTTTTACACCACACAGCTTTCAGTTCCTCTATTTATACAGTCCGCAGTCCACTGTGCCAACCTAGGCCTCACGAGCATACATATACCTACATATATACATACTTGCATGCATTCCATATATTTTCTGCGTCCAATTTCAGGGAATAAATAATTATAAATTTAACTGAAATAAAATCTGTATTAAAAAAAAAAAAAACCGGCATTTCACTACAAATCCGTGATTGTGTCGCCTAAGTTCGCAACCTCGCCGGCTCAGTAGCCGTGTTGTGTTTTTTTTTTTGGTGCTGGTTTTTTTTCCTTCGGGGTGAATTCCGAACGGTACGTGTCCATTCTCCGTGCCCTTAGCGCAGCTTCCACTCCGCATCAGGCAACATCCGCCTACAATCTCACCAAACCTCGTCTACTTCTGGGTTGTTGGGCTCCTGAAGTTTTGTTTTCACATTCGATTTGTGCCGCACACGATCTTCCTTTCGACATCGGCGCCGCTAGTGCCTACTAGTTCCCTGTGATCGCAATCCATCCGCGATTTCACCGTTCTCATCACTTTAGTGTGACCAGCCCACCGCTTCGAACGAGACCCCTATTGCGCAAGTCAGTCGCCAAGCGCTGACCAGCTAATTGACTTTTGAGAATGCCCACGGGAGACGACAAAAATCCGCGTCCGATCCCATCCATCAGTCTGAACAGATCTCAATCCGCATCTCCGCGGACGCCTCTGTTGAAGCCTAAGGCGACCAGGGCCATTCAAAGGGCAAAGAGTGACGAAAACGTCAATACAATCCCCGATCCTTCACAGAGGCAGACTCGCTCCGTTGTAAAAATGGCTCAAAGTGCGGTCGACGTGGCGCTGAAAAAGTTCATCGCTACGACAGATCGAATTAGCCAATTTGAGGCCAACATCAATACCCCGGGAGGCCCAGAAACAAGCTCCCAATACATGTGCGAAGTCCATCGAGACCAAATTCGGGCACTTTGGGAGAAGGTGGAGAAGTGCTATGAGAGCTGCTCCGATTTGCTCGCCGTGTCCGACGACAATTCGGCCACCTCAGCAGTGCTGGAATCGAAGTACAGCTACTGTTACTCCGTATATTCGAGGTGTATTGCCCAGCTTCGGGAGAAAATTGCCTCCCAATCCACGCAGGCTTCCGTCAATGTCCACACGCCCGCGTCTACAGGCTGTCGGTTACCTCCAGTGGATACCGAGGTCTTTGCGGGTGATTACCTTCGGTGGCCCACCTTTAGAGACTTGTTTGCGGCCATTTATATCCAAAACTCGCGGCTCACCCCGGTAGAGAAGTTGTTTCACTTGCTGTCCAAAACAAGTGGTGACGCTCACGCCATTGTTGCTAAGGCTCCGCTTACCCATGAGGGGTTTGTCGCAGCGTGGCAAAGCCTCACAGACCGTTTTGAGAATCGGCGGCTGTTAGTCAATAGCCAGTTGAAGATCCTTTTCAACCTCCAGGCTATTTCTCAAGAGTCCGGGGTCGCGCTGAGGGAACTGCAAGCCACCATTCAGAGTTGTCTGACAGCCCTAGAAATGTCCGCCATCAATGTTGAGGCGTGGGATTGTCTCCTGGTCTTTATGATTTCCTCGAAGCTCCCCAAGGTCACACTTTCTATGTGGGAGCAATCCGTACATAATAAGGCCGAAATTCCAACATGGAAGGAGTTAGATAACTTCCTGACAGAGCGCCATCGCACTCTGGAGGCCATCGACGACGTTAGGCCCTAGTGGCTCCGGGCAATCTCCGCCAAGGTCGGGACTCCCTGCTGCCCCTGCACGGAGGCTCCATTCGTACGAGACTCGAGTGGCTCCGGGCCAAAAGGGATGCGACCTCTGTTCGAGGGAAAACCACCCTATCCGCTTATGTCCGCGTTTCCTAGAAATGAACGTGGACGGGCGCTCCGACTACATTAAGAGGAAGCAGTTATGCTTGAACTGTTTTGCTCGAGGGCACCAGCAGCGAGACTGCACGAGCGCCCATACCTGCTTCACATGCCACAGCCGACATCACACCCTCCTGCACCGCGGCAATCCGTTCACTACGGCTCCAAGTCCGCCTACTCCAGCAAGGGCTCGACCCGCACAACCTTCCAGAAGCACAAACGGCTCAGAGGATCAGTCGGATGTGCAGGTGTGTTTCGCCTCCGGGTCTGGAGCCGTCCTATTGGGCACTGCCCTTATCAACGTGTGCCATCTGGGGTGCAGTTTCCAGGCACGAGCACTGATAGACTCAGGGTCCGAAGCGACGTTCATAACTGAACGACTGTTCAACCTTGTCAAGCTTCCCTTCAAGACTATTCAAGCCCAAGTGTCCGGTCTTAATCAGACCATTGCCGCGCAGTCTACTAAATTGTGCCATTTCTCCATTCGGTCGCCGTCGAGACCCGGGCTACAATTAGAGACTGCGGCTTACGTTCTTCCGCAGTTGGCAGGAAATCTGCCATCATATCCGATTGCGCGAGATCGCCTCAAGGGGCTGCCCGACATTCCCCTGGCAGACCCCAACTTCTTTGAAAGCTCCCAAGTCGATGTGTTAATAGGAGCTGACATTCTTCCGTCCATTCTCCTCGGTAATACCAGGGCTAACATCTGCGGGTCGCTTCTCGGTCAGGAAACCATTTTTGGATGGGTGCTGACAGGCCCATTATCTCCAGCCAACCCTCGCAGCGTATCCGTTTTTTCCACACGAGTTGCCCGTAGCCTCGGTGACTCGCTGGATCCGCTCCTCACCAAATTTTGGGAGGTGGAGGATGTGCCCACTCAGATTAATTCGGGATTCAGTTTGCGAGCACAATTTTGTCCAGACGACGAGAAGAGACGAGTGTGGCAAGTACGTTGTGACGCTCCCCTTACGCGACCCCGAGCAGAAGGGTTCCACTCAGATTAATTCGGAATCGGATTCAGTTTGCGAGCACAATTTTGTCCAGACGACGAGAAGAGACGAGTGTGGCAAGTACGTTGTGACGCTCCCCTTACGCGACCCCGAGCAGAAGGGTTCCGAGCTGTCAGCTTCACGGTCCTTTGCTCTTGCTCAGTTCCTACGTAATGAGCAGCGCCTGAAGAGGGACCCGCCCCTTAAGGCCCGCTATGACTCTGTAATACAGGAATACATCGACTTAGGCCACAGGACCGAGGTCTCTCCCACGAGCAGTTCCGCTACCTACTACCTCCCTCAAGATTTCTGTCAGCGATGGGTTGACTTCCTGGAGAATTACTCGGTGCTCGATCAGATTCGTGTTCCTCGATGGGTCGCGTTCCGACCACACCTAAGGGTCGAGCATCACGGGTTCTGCGACGCTTCAGAGAAGGCGTACGGCGCAGCAATTTACGTCCGTGTCGAGGTTGGGTCTGCGGTCATAGTGAACCTGCTGACGGCAAAGACTCGAGTGGCCCCAGTTAAAACGGTGTCGCTCCCTCGGTTAGAGCTGTGCGGCGCATTGTTGCTGTCTCGTAGCTCTGGCCGTTATTCCAAGTCGAACTTCACACCAATTCTGATAACGCTGTTTTGTTTCTCCATCATAGTTCCGCCAGTCATATTCAGCACGATGTCGCCACGTCCACGCAGCGCCCAGTCACTGGAGAGCAGATGTACTCGAGGTACACAGTCCTACCGATGCCGAGTCTGCAGTGGGATCCATCCTCTGAAGAAGTGTCGGCGCTTTCTACGTCTCAGTGCCGAGAAGCGGCTCCGGGCGGTTCTCGTGAACCGGTATTGCTCCAGCTGCCTGGCTCACGAGCACTCCGACGGATCGTGTCGGCGTGGGGACTGCTGTAGAACATGTGGTCAGGATCACCACTCGCTGCTGCACCTCGTGGAGAAGCCACGGTCTCGGCGTCAGCCGCGTCAAGAGGAGCACAAGTCACGGAGCGCGGGAGACAGTACACGGAGTGTCTCAGCTAGCGCTCGGCCGTCGTCCGCCAACTCCTGGCGTGGTTCGGTTGCTTCGCGGCCTTCGTCTGCCAACTCCAGGCGCATTTCGGTTGCTTCGCCGCCTTCGTCCGCCACTTTCCGGCACTCACAAGCCGATCCACGGCCATCGACTTCCCGGCGCTCGTCGGCAGCTCCTCGGCATTCTTCCGCCACTGGCCGGCAGGCTTCAGATGCTCCACGGCCTTCGTCCGCCACTCATCGGGTGCCGTCCACCGCTCGTCCGCCCGCGTCATCCGCGCCTAGGCAATTTTCCGCTTCTCGTCAAGAGCCCCCGAAGGACGCGGCCGCTGCGCCCACCCTATCGTCGCTGCTGCAACGGAACAGCGTCAATGTGTTGCCGACCGCGATAGTGCGCATCGCCATTGCCCTTATCGACCCGTGTACGCCCTCAAGCTGCATCGACGCATCGCTAGCGGCGAGTTTCCGTCTGCCCACTACCAGCGTGGGGGACGAAGGAGTATGTTCGGCCACCGTGGGTTCAAAAATGGATGATAGCGTACGGCTGGAGGTCGCTTTCAAAATCGAGCCTCACATGCGCGTTCATACGCCGTCTCGAGAGCTGAGCGAGGCGGTGCGTGCCCACTTCCGAGGCGTGACATTGGCGGATGAGCGGTTCTATCTGCCAGCGACGATCTCCGTTGTCCTGGGCGCGGACATGTACCCGCGGATCATGCAGCCGGGCTTCCTGAAGATCCAGGACGGGCTGCCAGTGGCCCAGAGCACCGTTTTTGGATGGGTCGTGTCCGGAGCCTGTCACCAACCGTAGCGACGAGGGAGCTGTTGCAACCCGAGTGATTGCAAGGGGGGCGGGATGTTCAGATGAGGGGCTAATGTGCCGCCGAAGAAGAGCGCGTGAAGAGCGCATCCGCGCTGAAGAGCGCATCCACTCTAAAGAGCGCATCCGCGCTGAAGAGTGCAACCGCGCTGAAGAGCGCATCCGCGCTGAAGAGTGCATCCGCCCTCGCCCCTCTCTGAACAATCTTGCACTCTCGCTCTCTCGGGTCCAAGTGCAGCGGTCGGCCGTCGGCGATCGTCTTTTCTTATGCTAAGTTAAGTTAAGTTCAGTTTCCTCTTGTATGAAGTGAATAAACCAGACGGGCGATTCGACGACTCCCCCGACTTCCACCACAATCAAGAGGCATCTTTTTCCGGCAACACCGCCCCACTACAACCCCTGTGAAGACCCATAAAGGAAACCGGCAAAAAACCTCCCTTCATTGGGGGTGGGGGTTTTTTTTTTTTTTTTTTTTTTGGTCGACCCCCCCTCCCCCCAAAAAAAAGGATTTTTTTTTTTTAAAATTTTTCATCTTTAGGGGTTTTTCTGGGGTTTTGTTTTTTTTTTTTTTTGGTTTCTTTTTTTTTTGTTTTTTTTTTTTGTGGGGTGCCCCACAAGATTAGTTAGAAATTTTTTTTTTTATTTTTTCGGCGGGTTCTTTTTCTGGGTGTTTAAAATTAAGCTTAATTTAAAAACACGGCTGCAAGATTTATTTCCTTTCCGTGTCAACTCCAAGTCCGAGTTTTCCGACACAACGGCAGTTTGAGATTTTCTACTTTTATCCGTTTTCATATTCTGCCAAATTTTCCATCCGACTCCGTTTTGTGTGCCGCCATATTCCTCGCCGTTTTCGGCCTCCCCGTTATTTGCTATTCCGCTATTCGCTTGCCAACGGTCGAGGCATATGTGCATACATATAATATACACACATACAACCATACCTTTTTCTTTTTGGTGCAATTAAGCCGCGTAAAATTGACCAAGTGAACAGTGAAACAGTGGTGACAAAAATAAGGCATAATTAATATTGGCCAGCCGGTGTGATTTATTTCCAAAAATTCCTAAATTCATTTAACGGTCCACCGGTGGCGTAATATTTTTTTCCAATCAGTGTCTTTTTTTTACACCACACTGCTTTCTGTTCCTCCATTTATACAGTCCACAGTCCACTGTGCCAACCTAGGCCTTACGTGCATACATATACTTGCATATATACATACATACTTTGTGAAATTGTGTGGTGACGAAAATAAAGCATAATTAATATTGGCCAGCCGGTGTGATTTATTTCAAAAAAATTCCTAAAGTCATTTAACAGTCCGCCGCTGGCGTAATATTTTTTTTTTTCCAATCAGTGTTTTTTTTTTACACCACACAGCTTTCAGTTCCTCTATTTATACAGTCCGCAGTCCACTGTGCCAACCTAGGCCTCACGAACATACATATACCTACTTATATACATACTTGCATGCATTCCATATATTTTCTGCGTCCAATTTCAGGGAATAAATAATTATAAATTTAACTGAAATAAAATCTGTATTAAAAAAAAAAAAACCGGCATTTCACTACAAATCCGTGATTGTTTCGCCTAAGTTCGCAACCTCGCCGGCTCAGTAGCCGTGTTGTGTTTTTTTTTTGGTGCTGTTTTTTTTTCCTTCGGGGTGAATTCCGAACGGTACGTGTCCATGCTCCGTGCCTTTAGCTCAGCTTCCACTCCGCATCAGGCAACATCCGCCTACAATCTCACCAAACCTCGTCTACTTCTGGGTTGTTGGGCTCCTGAAGTTTTATTTTCACATTCGATTTGTGCCGCACACGATCTTCCTTTCGACATCGGCGCCGCTAGTGCCTACTAGTTCCCTGTGATCGCAATCCATCCGCGATTTCACCGTTCTCATCACTTTAGTGTGACCAGCCACCGCTTCGAACGGGACCCCTATTGCGCAAGTCAGTCGCCAAGCGCTGACCAGCTAATTGACTTTTGAGAATGCCCACGGGAGACGACAAAAATCCGCGTCCGATCCCATCCATCAGTTTGAACAGATCTCAATCCGCATCTCCGCGGACGCCTCTTTTAAAGCCTAAGGCGACCAGGGCCATTCAAAGGGCAAAGAGTGACGAAAACGTCAATACAATCCCCGATCCTTCACAGAGGCAGACTCGCTCCGTTGTAAAAATGGCTCAAAGTGCGGTCGACGTGGCGCTGAAAAAGTTCATCGCTACGACAGATCGAATTAGCCAATTTGAGGCCAACATCAATACCCCGGGAGGCCCAGAAACAAGCTCCCAATACATGTGCGAAGTCCATCGAGACCAAATTCGGGCACTTTGGGAGAAGGTGGAGAAGTGCTATGAGAGCTGCTCCGATTTGCTCGCCGTGTCCGACGACAATTCGGCCACCTCAGCAGTGCTGGAATCGAAGTACAGCTACTGTTACTCCGTATATTCGAGGTGTATTGCCCAGCTTCGGGAGAAAATTGCCTCCCAATCCACGCAGGCTTCCGTCAATGTCCACACGCCCGCGTCTACAGGCTGTCGGTTACCTCCAGTGGATACCGAGGTCTTTGCGGGTGATTACCTTCGGTGGCCCACCTTTAGAGACTTGTTTGCGGCCATTTATATCCAAAACTCGCGGCTCACCCCGGTAGAGAAGTTGTTTCACTTGCTGTCCAAAACAAGTGGTGACGCTCACGCCATTGTTGCTAAGGCTCCGCTTACCCATGAGGGGGTTTGTCGCAGCGTGGCAAAGCCTCACAGACCGTTTTGAGAATCGGCGGCTGTTAGTCAATAGCCAGTTGAAGATCCTTTTCAACCTCCAGGCTATTTCTCAAGAGTCCGGGGTCGCGCTGAGGGAACTGCAAGCCACCATTCAGAGTTGTCTGACAGCCCTAGAAATGTCCGCCATCAATGTTGAGGCGTGGGATTGTCTCCTGGTCTTTATGATTTCCTCGAAGCTCCCCAAGGTCACACTTTCTATGTGGGAGCAATCCGTACATAATAAGGCCGAAATTCCAACATGGAAGGAGTTAGATAACTTCCTGACAGAGCGCCATCGCACTCTGGAGGCCATCGACGACGTTAGGCCTAGTGGCTCCGGGCAATCTCCGCCAAGGTCGGGACTCCCTGCTGCCCCTGCACGGAGGCTCCATTCGTACGAGACTCGAGTGGCTCCGGGCCAAAAGGGATGCGACCTCTGTTCGAGGGAAAACCACCCTATCCGCTTATGTCCGCGTTTCCTAGAAATGAACGTGGACGGGCGCTCCGACTACATTAAGAGGAAGCAGTTATGCTTGAACTGTTTTGCTCGAGGGCACCAGCAGCGAGACTGCACGAGCGCCCATACCTGCTTCACATGCCACAGCCGACATCACACCCTCCTGCACCGCGGCAATCCGTTCACTACGGCTCCAAGTCCGCCTACTCCAGCAAGGGCTCGACCCGCACAACCTTCCAGAAGCACAAACGGCTCAGAGGATCAGTCGGATGTGCAGGTGTGTTTCGCCTCCGGGTCTGGAGCCGTCCTATTGGGCACTGCCCTTATCAACGTGTGCCATCTGGGGTGCAGTTTCCAGGCACGAGCACTGATAGACTCAGGGTCCGAAGCGACGTTCATAACTGAACGACTGTTCAACCTTGTCAAGCTTCCCTTCAAGACTATTCAAGCCCAAGTGTCCGGTCTTAATCAGACCATTGCCGCGCAGTCTACTAAATTGTGCCATTTCTCCATTCGGTCGCCGTCGAGACCCGGGCTACAATTAGAGACTGCGGCTTACGTTCTTCCGCAGTTGGCAGGAAATCTGCCATCATATCCGATTGCGCGAGATCGCCTCAAGGGGCTGCCCGACATTCCCCTGGCAGACCCCAACTTCTTTGAAAGCTCCCAAGTCGATGTGTTAATAGGAGCTGACATTCTTCCGTCCATTCTCCTCGGTAATACCAGGGCTAACATCTGCGGGTCACTTCTCGGTCAGGAAACCATTTTTGGATGGGTGCTGACAGGCCCATTATCTCCAGCCAACCCTCGCAGCGTGTCCGTTTTTTCCACACGAGTTGCCCGTAGCCTCGGTGACTCGCTGGATCCGCTCCTCACCAATTTTTGGGAGGTGGAGGATGTGCCCACTCAGATTAATTCGGAATCGGATTCAGTTTGCGAGCACAATTTTGTCCAGACGACGAGAAGAGACGAGTGTGGCAAGTACGTTGTGACGCTCCCCTTACGCGACCCCGAGCAGAAGGGTTCCGAGCTGTCAGCTTCACGTCGCTACGGTCCTTTGCTCTTGCTCAGTTCTACGTAAATGAGCAGCGCCTGAAGAGGGACCCGCCCCTTAAGGCCCGCTATGACTCTGTAATACAGGAATACATCGACTTAGGCCACAGGACCGAGGTCTCTCCCACGAGCAGTTCCGCTACCTACTACCTCCCTCAAGATTTCTGTCAGCGATGGGTTGACTTCCTGGAGAATTACTCGGTGCTCGATCAGATTCGTGTTCCTCGATGGGTCGCGTTCCGACCACACCTAAGGGTCGAGCATCACGGGTTCTGCGACGCTTCAGAGAAGGCGTACGGCGCAGCAATTTACGTCCGTGTCGAGGGTTGGGTCTGCGGTCATAGTGAACCTGCTGACGGCAAAGACTCGAGTGGCCCCAGTTAAAACGGTGTCGCTCCCTCGGTTAGAGCTGTGCGGCGCATTGTTGCTGTCTCTCGTAGCTCTGGCCGTTATTCCAAGTCGAACTTCACACCAATTCTGATAACGCTGTTTTGTTTCTCCATCATAGTTCCGCCAGTCATATTCAGCACGATGTCGCCACGTCCACGCAGCGCCCAGTCACTGGAGAGCAGATGTACTCGAGGTACACAGTCCTACCGATGCCGAGTCTGCAGTGGGATCCATCCTCTGAAGAAGTGTCGGCGCTTTCTACGTCTCAGTGCCGAGAAGCGGCTCCGGGCGGTTCTCGTGAACCGGTATTGCTCCAGCTGCCTGGCTCACGAGCACTCCGACGGATCGTGTCGGCGTGGGGACTGCTGTAGAACATGTGGTCAGGATCACCACTCGCTGCTGCACCTCGTGGAGAAGCCACGGTCTCGGCGTCAGCCGCGTCAAGAGGAGCACAAGTCACGGAGCGCGGGAGACAGTACACGGAGTGTCTCAGCTAGCGCTCGGCCGTCGTCCGCCAACTCCTGGCGTGGTTCGGTTGCTTCGCGGCCTTCGTCTGCCAACTCCAGGCGCATTTCGGTTGCTTCGCCGCCTTCGTCCGCCACTTTCCGGCACTCACAAGCCGATCCATGGCCATCGACTTCCCGGCGCTCGTCGGCAGCTCCTCGGCATTCTTCCGCCACTGGCCGGCAGGCTTCAGATGCTCCACGGCCTGCGTCCGCCACTCATCGGGTGCCGTCCACCGCTCGTCCGCCCGCGTCATCCGCGCCTAGGCAATTTTCCGCTTCTCGTCAAGAGCCCCCGAAGGACGCGGCCGCTGCGCCCACCCTATCGTCGCTGCTGCAGCGGAACAGCGTCAATGTGTTGCCGACCGCGATAGTGCGCATTGACACCGGAACCCGGATCTTCGACACGGGGGCCCTTATCGACCCGTGTACGCCCTCAAGCTGCATCGACGCATCGCTAGCGGCGAGTTTCCGTCTGCCCACTACCAGCGTGGGGGACGAACAAGTATGTTCAGCCACCGTGGGTTCCAAAATGGATGATAGCGTACGGCTGGAGGTCGTTTTCAAAATCGAGCCTCACATGCGCGTTCATACGCCGTCTCGAGAGCTGAGCGAGGCGGTGCGTGCCCACTTCCGAGGCGTGACATTGGCGGATGAGCGGTTCTATCTGCCAGCGACGATCTCCGTTGTCCTGGGCGCGGACATGTACCGCGCGATCATGCAGCCGGGCTTCCTGAAGATCCAGGACGGGCTGCCAGTGGCCCAGAGCACCGTTTTTGGATGGGTCGTGTCCGGAGCCTGTCACCAACCGTAGCGACGAGGGAGCTGTTGCAACCCGAGTGATTGCAAGGGGGGCGGGATGTTCAGATGAGGGGCTAATGTGCCGCCGAAGAAGAGCGCGTGAAGAGCGCATCCGCGCTGAAGAGCGCATCCACTCTAAAGAGCGCATCCGCGCTGAAGAGTGCAACCGCGCTGAAGAGCGCATCCGCGCTGAAGAGTGCATCCGCCCTCGCCCCTCTCTGAACAATCTCTCGCTCTCTCGGGTCCAAGTGCAGCGGTCGGCCGTCGGCGATCGTCTTTTCTTATGCTAAGTTAAGTTAAGTTCAGTTTTCTTGTATGAAGTGAATAAACCAGACGGGCGATTCGACGACTCCCCCGACTTCCACCACAATCAAGAGGCATCTTTTTCCGGCAACACCGCCCCACTACAACATTTGGTCCTTCGAGCCGGATTTCCTGGATATTCTGGATACTTTGGATTCTGGATATCTTCTTCTACCAGCAGTTCTCGGCAGTGTTCCGCCAAAAGATAAGTACGAAATTTTTTCCGTCTCCGTCTCTCTGCCGGTCTTCAGCAGTGGTCCGAACATAAAATTTCGTTCACACGGCTGCAAGATTTATTTCCTTTCCGTGTCAACTCCAAGTCCGAGTTTTCCGACACAACGGCAGTTTGAGATTTTCTACTCTTATTCGTCTTCATATTCTGCCAAATTTTCCATCCGACTCCGTTTTGTGTGCCGCCATATTCCTCGCCGTTTTCGGCCTCCCCGTTATTTGCTATTCCGCTATTCGCTTGCCAACGGTCGAGGCATATGTGCATACATATAATATACACACATACAACCATACCTTTTTCTTTTTTTTGGTGCAATTAAGCCGCGTAAAATTGACCAAGTGAACAGTGAAACAGTGGTGACAAAAATAAGGCATAATTAATATTGGCCAGCCGGTGTGATTTATTTCCAAAAATTCCTAAATTCATTTAACGGTCCACCGGTGGCGTAATATTTTTTTTTCAATCAGTGTCTTTTTTTTTACACCACACTGCTTTCTGTTCCTCCATTTATACAGTCCACAGTCCACTGTGCCAACCTAGGCCTTACGTGCATACATATACTTGCATATATACATACATACTTTGTGAAATTGTGTGGTGACGAAAATAAAGCATAATTAATATTGGCCAGCCGGTGTGATTTATTTCAAAAATTCCTAAAGTCATTTAACAGTCCGCCGCTGGCGTAATATTTTTTTTTCCCAATCAGTGTTTTTTTTTTACACCACACAGCTTTCAGTTCCTCTATTTATACAGTCCGCAGTCCACTGTGCCAACCTAGGCCTCACGAGCATACATATACCTACATATATACATACTTGCATGCATTCCATATATTTTCTGCGTCCAATTTCAGGGAATAAATAATTATAAATTTAACTGAAATAAAATCTGTATTAAAAAAAAAAAAAACCGGCATTTCACTACAAATCCGTGATTGTGTCGCCTAAGTTCGCAACCTCGCCGGCTCAGTAGCCGTGTTGTGTTTTTTTTTGGTGCTGGTTTTTTTTCCTTCGGGGTGAATTCCGAACGGTACGTGTCCATTCTCCGTGCCCTTAGCGCAGCTTCCACTCCGCATCAGGCAACATCCGCCTACAATCTCACCAAACCTCGTCTACTTCTGGGTTGTTGGGCTCCTGAAGTTTTGTTTTCACATTCGATTTGTGCCGCACACGATCTTCCTTTCGACATCGGCGCCGCTAGTGCCTACTAGTTCCCTGTGATCGCAATCCATCCGCGATTTCACCGTTCTCATCACTTTAGTGTGACCAGCCACCGCTTCGAACGAGACCCCTATTGCGCAAGTCAGTCGCCAAGCGCTGACCAGCTAATTGACTTTTGAGAATGCCCACGGGAGACGACAAAAATCCGCGTCCGATCCCATCCATCAGTTTGAACAGATCTCAATCCGCATCTCCGCGGACGCCTCTTTTGAAGCCTAAGGCGACCAGGGCCATTCAAAGGGCAAAGAGTGACGAAAACGTCAATACAATCCCCGATCCTTCACAGAGGCAGACTCGCTCCGTTGTAAAAATGGCTCAAAGTGCGGTCGACGTGGCGCTGAAAAAGTTCATCGCTACGACAGATCGAATTAGCCAATTTGAGGCCAACATCAATACCCCGGGAGGCCCAGAAACAAGCTCCCAATACATGTGCGAAGTCCATCGAGACCAAATTCGGGCACTTTGGGAGAAGGTGGAGAAGTGCTATGAGAGCTGCTCCGATTTGCTCGCCGTGTCCGACGACAATTCGGCCACCTCAGCAGTGCTGGAATCGAAGTACAGCTACTGTTACTCCGTATATTCGAGGTGTATTGCCCAGCTTCGGGAGAAAATTGCCTCCCAATCCACGCAGGCTTCCGTCAATGTCCACACGCCCGCGTCTACAGGCTGTCGGTTACCTCCAGTGGATACCGAGGTCTTTGCGGGTGATTACCTTCGGTGGCCCACCTTTAGAGACTTGTTTGCGGCCATTTATATCCAAAACTCGCGGCTCACCCCGGTAGAGAAGTTGTTTCACTTGCTGTCCAAAACAAGTGGTGACGCTCACGCCATTGTTGCTAAGGCTCCGCTTACCCATGAGGGGTTTGTCGCAGCGTGGCAAAGCCTCACAGACCGTTTTGAGAATCGGCGGCTGTTAGTCAATAGCCAGTTGAAGATCCTTTTCAACCTCCAGGCTATTTCTCAAGAGTCCGGGGTCGCGCTGAGGGAACTGCAAGCCACCATTCAGAGTTGTCTGACAGCCCTAGAAATGTCCGCCATCAATGTTGAGGCGTGGGATTGTCTCCTGGTCTTTATGATTTCCTCGAAGCTCCCCAAGGTCACACTTTCTATGTGGGAGCAATCCGTACATAATAAGGCCGAAATTCCAACATGGAAGGAGTTAGATAACTTCCTGACAGAGCGCCATCGCACTCTGGAGGCCATCGACGACGTTAGGCCTAGTGGCTCCGGGCAATCTCCGCCAAGGTCGGGACTCCCTGCTGCCCCTGCACGGAGGCTCCATTCGTACGAGACTCGAGTGGCTCCGGGCCAAAAGGGATGCGACCTCTGTTCGAGGGAAAACCACCCTATCCGCTTATGTCCGCGTTTCCTAGAAATGAACGTGGACGGGCGCTCCGACTACATTAAGAGGAAGCAGTTATGCTTGAACTGTTTTGCTCGAGGGCACCAGCAGCGAGACTGCACGAGCGCCCATACCTGCTTCACATGCCACAGCCGACATCACACCCTCCTGCACCGCGGCAATCCGTTCACTACGGCCCCAAGTCCGCCTACTCCAGCAAGGGCTCGACCCGCACAACCTTCCAGAAGCACAAACGGCTCAGAGGATCAGTCGGATGTGCAGGTGTGTTTCGCCTCCGGGTCTGGAGCCGTCCTATTGGGCACTGCCCTTATCAACGTGTGCCATCTGGGGTGCAGTTTCCAGGCACGAGCACTGATAGACTCAGGGTCCGAAGCGACGTTCATAACTGAACGACTGTTCAACCTTGTCAAGCTTCCCTTCAAGACTATTCAAGCCCAAGTGTCCGGTCTTAATCAGACCATTGCCGCGCAGTCTACTAAATTGTGCCATTTCTCCATTCGGTCGCCGTCGAGACCCGGGCTACAATTAGAGACTGCGGCTTACGTTCTTCCGCAGTTGGCAGGAAATCTGCCATCATATCCGATTGCGCGAGATCGCCTCAAGGGGCTGCCCGACATTCCCCTGGCAGACCCCAACTTCTTTGAAAGCTCCCAAGTCGATGTGTTAATAGGAGCTGACATTCTTCCGTCCATTCTCCTCGGTAATACCAGGGCTAACATCTGCGGGTCGCTTCTCGGTCAGGAAACCATTTTTGGATGGGTGCTGACAGGCCCATTATCTCCAGCCAACCCTCGCAGCGTGTCCGTTTTTTCCACACGAGTTGCCCGTAGCCTCGGTGACTCGCTGGATCCGCTCCTCACCAAATTTTGGGAGGTGGAGGATGTGCCCACTCAGATTAATTCGGAATCGGATTCAGTTTGCGAGCACAATTTTGTCCAGACGACGAGAAGAGACGAGTGTGGCAAGTACGTTGTGACGCTCCCCTTACGCGACCCCGAGCAGAAGGGTTCCACTCAGATTAATTCGGAATCGGATTCAGTTTGCGAGCACAATTTTGTCCAGACGACGAGAAGAGACGAGTGTGGCAAGTACGTTGTGACGCTCCCCTTACGCGACCCCGAGCAGAAGGGTTCCGAGCTGTCAGCTTCACGGTCCTTTGCTCTTGCTCAGTTCCTACGTAATGAGCAGCGCCTGAAGAGGGACCCGCCCCTTAAGGCCCGCTATGACTCTGTAATACAGGAATACATCGACTTAGGCCACAGGACCGAGGTCTCTCCCACGAGCAGTTCCGCTACCTACTACCTCCCTCAAGATTTCTGTCAGCGATGGGTTGACTTCCTGGAGAATTACTCGGTGCTCGATCAGATTCGTGTTCCTCGATGGGTCGCGTTCCGACCACACCTAAGGGTCGAGCATCACGGGTTCTGCGACGCTTCAGAGAAGGCGTACGGCGCAGCAATTTACGTCCGTGTCGAGGTTGGGTCTGCGGTCATAGTGAACCTGCTGACGGCAAAGACTCGAGTGGCCCCAGTTAAAACGGTGTCGCTCCCTCGGTTAGAGCTGTGCGGCGCATTGTTGCTGTCTCGTAGCTCTGGCCGTTATTCCAAGTCGAACTTCACACCAATTCTGATAACGCTGTTTTGTTTCTCCATCATAGTTCCGCCAGTCATATTCAGCACGATGTCGCCACGTCCACGCAGCGCCCAGTCACTGGAGAGCAGATGTACTCGAGGTACACAGTCCTACCGATGCCGAGTCTGCAGTGGGATCCATCCTCTGAAGAAGTGTCGGCGCTTTCTACGTCTCAGTGCCGAGAAGCGGCTCCGGGCGGTTCTCGTGAACCGGTATTGCTCCAGCTGCCTGGCTCACGAGCACTCCGACGGATCGTGTCGGCGTGGGGACTGCTGTAGAACATGTGGTCAGGATCACCACTCGCTGCTGCACCTCGTGGAGAAGCCACGGTCTCGGCGTCAGCCGCGTCAAGAGGAGCACAAGTCACGGAGCGCGGGAGACAGTACACGGAGTGTCTCAGCTAGCGCTCGGCCGTCGTCCGCCAACTCCTGGCGTGGTTCGGTTGCTTCGCGGCCTTCGTCTGCCAACTCCAGGCGCATTTCGGTTGCTTCGCCGCCTTCGTCCGCCACTTTCCGGCACTCACAAGCCGATCCATGGCCATCGACTTCCCGGCGCTCGTCGGCAGCTCCTCGGCATTCTTCCGCCACTGGCCGGCAGGCTTCAGATGCTCCACGGCCTTCGTCCGCCACTCATCGGGTGCCGTCCACCGCTCGTCCGCCCGCGTCATCCGCGCCTAGGCAATTTTCCGCTTCTCGTCAAGAGCCCCCGAAGGACGCGGCCGCTGCGCCCACCCTATCGTCGCTGCTGCAACGGAACAGCGTCAATGTGTTGCCGACCGCGATAGTGCGCATCGCCATTGCCCTTATCGACCCGTGTACGCCCTCAAGCTGCATCGACGCATCGCTAGCGGCGAGTTTCCGTCTGCCCACTACCAGCGTGGGGGACGAAGGAGTATGTTCGGCCACCGTGGGTTCAAAAATGGATGATAGCGTACGGCTGGAGGTCGCTTTCAAAATCGAGCCTCACATGCGCGTTCATACGCCGTCTCGAGAGCTGAGCGAGGCGGTGCGTGCCCACTTCCGAGGCGTGACATTGGCGGATGAGCGGTTCTATCTGCCAGCGACGATCTCCGTTGTCCTGGGCGCGGACATGTACCCGCGGATCATGCAGCCGGGCTTCCTGAAGATCCAGGACGGGCTGCCAGTGGCCCAGAGCACCGTTTTTGGATGGGTCGTGTCCGGAGCCTGTCACCAACCGTAGCGACGAGGGAGCTGTTGCAACCCGAGTGATTGCAAGGGGGCGGGATGTTCAGATGAGGGGCTAATGTGCCGCCGAAGAAGAGCGCGTGAAGAGCGCATCCGCGCTGAAGAGCGCATCCACTCTAAAGAGCGCATCCGCGCTGAAGAGTGCAACCGCGCTGAAGAGCGCATCCGCGCTGAAGAGTGCATCCGCCCTCGCCCCTCTCTGAACAATCTTGCACTCTCGCTCTCTCGGGTCCAAGTGCAGCGGTCGGCCGTCGGCGATCGTCTTTTCTTATGCTAAGTTAAGTTAAGTTCAGTTTTCTTGTATGAAGTGAATAAACCAGACGGGCGATTCGACGACTCCCCCGACTTCCACCACAATCAAGAGGCATCTTTTTCCGGCAACACCGCCCCACTACAACAAAGAAAAAAAAAAAAAAACAAAAGAAAAGTTTTGAAAAAGAAAATATCTTTTTTATATTAATTTATTATTAAAATTTAAAAAAAAATTAAAATAAAAAAAACAAAGTAAAAAAAATATACATTTATAAAAAAAAAAAAAAAAGGAAGGCAGGGGGGGCAAAAACCCCCATTAAGGTGAGGGTAGTCCACAAGGACAACCTTAGATATGCGAAGCACAACCATATTGTCATTCGTCTGATAAATTTGTATTATTTTTTTCAGTTTTTTTGTCTATATTTTCTCACGCCTATACCGTTGGTATAAGTTTTTGTTATAATTATTCTTTATTCTTTATGCTTTGGTGGCGGGTTACCCTGTTTTAACCAAACACTACAATACATCCAATATTACAGGTTCGCATTCGTATCCCTGTTAGTCCTGCTTACCGTAACATCGGGGCACGTCACAGACTACTCGCAGGCCAAATATATTCCCATCATTGATGGTAGAATTCTAGTTTGGGAAGAATTCGCGTTCGTTACACACTCGGCGAATCTCTCGGAATATGGGCGGGTGATGGAAGAAACGGATGGCATGACCAGCATGTTTCCCCAGTCACACATGCAGAAACTTTTGAGCGTCGATGTCGCTCATCTGCGTGACCAGCTCGACTCGTTGAGCATCCACCACAGAGTAGCTAGGAGTTTAGATTTCCTAGGAGCGGCGTTAAAGGTAGTGGCGGGAACGCAAGATGCAGAGGATTTCGAAAAAATTAAACTTAATGAACAATGGGCAGATAAACATCAATAGTAAGGTACAAGACCAAATTAATAATATTACTGCCACCATCAACCAACTTCTGAGGTCGGCCAATGGAACCCAAATTGACTCGGGGCATCTTTATGAGATGTTATTATCCCGAAATAGAATGATTAGTATGGAGCTGCAAAACTTATTAGCGAGATCATGCAGACCTAGAAGATATATGGATAGAAGAGCCCAGAGATACCCCCATCAAAGACTTATTGTCCGTTGCTTCCGTTAAGATATTACAGTCCGCTAACCTTTTGAATTTTGTTATTAAATTTCCAATAATAAAGTCGTCATATATTAAAATCACTGTTTTTCCCGTGTCCCATCACGACACGATGCTGAGGCTGGTGGACAAAATAATAGCAACAATTGCTCCTGGAGCTACATTTTGCCTGCTGGCGCTAAGAATGTCGTGCGCACAAGAGCTCCACGCTGGAGGCATAGCGCACTGTGACATCCAGCACAGCGATCTACATCCAATTATTCACGTAGATGAAGGCATCATAATTGTAAACGATCGTCCGGCACGTGTGAGTGTATAATGGCACTTACATCCATATATGAGGCACGCATCTCATTACCTTTACTGAGAGTGCCATAGTTAATGAAACCCGATATGTGAACAATGACAGGGCCCAGAAAAGGGTCCCAGGAGTAGCCAGCTCGCCCTCCCTGAATATTACTATGGAGCACAACATCCTCAGTCTTCCATACCTTCACCGCTTGAGTGAGCGTAACCTGGAACACATCAAGAGAGTCGGGAAGAACATCAACGACTATCATTCACATCAGTTAATACTGGTAGCAGGAGCAATATGCTGCGCGTTGATCTGCGTCAGCTTCACCTATCCGCGAGTCATCCAGGCCAGGAGATTTACGGTTCAGATAGCAGATATGATCGCCCAAATAGGGTCGGCTGAGGCCGGCCTTAATCCTAAGGGGGTAGTAGTTAACTAAGTTAACCGGGCGACGGCAATGACCGATCGTCTGAAAGCTCACTCCGGCGAAATTGCAGACACAGCGTCTGAGTCCCTTTTATGTTAGCTTTAAGTTCAGAGCAATCGCAATTAAGTTCAGAGCAATAGCTCATAAAACAAACTCCGACTAGCTGTCGTTAATTGCATATCATTAAAATACTGTCTGAGTCCATAGATCAGCAGTCAAGAGGGATAGCCACCCCTCCAACGTAATCATCCTAATTCTTCATTGGGACCGCTTCGGCCAGCCGGCCAGCAATCAACAGTGGACCTGTCGTCTGCCCGAGAGGAGAACAGAAGTTGCCGACTACCGACGGCGATTCATCCTTATCCGGATTTACCTTTTTATTGATTGAGAAGAGAAGCCGCCGGGTTCCGACGGCGGATCACCCTTAACCAGACTTATTATTTCATTAATTTATACATATAAAAAATAAAAAATAAGGATACATACATATAAAAAAATAAAACAAAAAAAAAGTATACAAAATAATATATAAGGATACATACATATAAAAATAAATAATTATACATTATATAAACATACAAACCTAAGATAACACAAAAAAAAAGAGTAAAACTAAAACAAAAAAACACAAAAAAATGAAATCTTATTGCTATAAATAATAATATCATGTCTTAAAGTTTGTAAAATTTATATTAAAAAATATCTCCATTATATTACGTTATTTTTCAAAAGGAGGAGATGTAATATGCACACAAATATAAATATATATATATCGATCACCCACTGTACCAAGAGTACTAAAAGGGGCATGACGATTTCGACTTAGCAGAAATTCGTTCGCTTCTGATACCTACTTTGACCTAAATAAATAGGTAGCTAATATCTTGGGCTACGCACATCTGCATGTGAAAAACGGGTCATAAACCATATGCATCCAGCCGACGGACGTTTCTTCACACCATTTGGTAGAAGTAATTGCTTATTTAGGATATTTTCCTGCAATCTGTTAATAAACTATGTTGTCCATTTGTATCTAGACTAGACCTAAATAAATATCCTTGTAACCAAAAATCATGTATATAAACCCGGATCCATGCTCAATAAAATCAGTACGAAAAGAATTCTTGACGTATTCACTTCTCCGCAGCCCAATTGGTTCTGTACTTATTGCGGCGACTATTGCCACTGGTTCTGAGTAGATAGTTTTCGCTGGTTCTGGCACATATTTATGGGCTATTAAGCTGTCACATTAGCGATAAAAACATGGTTTCCCCCACCCCGAAACCCATTATCCGTCGTCTCCTGTGAGAAGGATTCCCCCTCACCCTTTTAGTCAATATGGATTCTGGCACAGAAATCATAAACCCATAAATTATAGTTTTTCAAATCAGTGCACGTGTTCAAAAAAGTAATAAAATGTAACGATATGGAGAACCGATATACGTTCATGGACGCACCATAATAAAATTGTAAAGTGCATAGTCAAGTATAAGTCAGTGTTTTAAGTTGTTTATTCAAATTTCAGAGTTTTTAGATTTCAGTAAGTAAGGAGAAAAGGGATACAAGTAACGTTGCAGTAATTGTTTTCTGAGAACATGTTTCTAAGATATTTCTAGTAGCTAGAACCTAGGACATAGGCTGATTATAATACATCAGTTTTATGTTTAGCTGAATTGATTTTAAAATTTTAAATACTTATATGCACGGATACTCGGTATGTATGTGTGCGCCTGAGTCAGGTATTCTATAAGATCCTCCCTCCATTGGTTTTCTGAAAGACATGACCCTTTGCTATCTCTTGGGCGAGTCCACCTGGAAACTCACCCCTACCACAAGTATGCGCTCGGGTCTGCTTGAGCGCGGAGCTGCGAACTCACCCCAACCCTCAAGTGTGTGCTGATATCTGCTTGTGCGCGGAGGTGTGGAAATTTATTTTTAAGCGTTTTAATGAAAAGTTGCAGTTTTTAACTTACAATCGTATAAAGCATACTATTGAAAAGGGCTTTCCAATGACACCAAACACACCAAACGTAATGTAATGATCTTGGACTACTATGACCTATACCCGAATTATAGAAATTGGAAAGCATTTTGTCTGAATTCTCTGGATCTGAGCGGAAAAGTCTCCAAGCTACCGGAATTACACAAGCGAACTCTGGAGTTTACCCAATTTCGCAAGCAGCTTGAGGTTCCGTTCGTCGTGTACTCTCATATTCCTATAGCTTATGCTTATTAAATAATATTAAGTGTGCCTTTGATTCTAAGCTAGATGAATTTGTAATAAAAAGAGGTAGTAACGCAGGATCAAATTTTGTAGACTCTCTTGTACAATTTTAAACCAATCGTAATGACTCCTGAAGACGAGTATGAATTTCAGGATTCATTAAATTGTCATATTTGTAAAAAATATTTTTAAATGATAGAGTTATGGATCATTGCCATTTAACAGGTTTATTTAGGAGTGCAGCTCATTCTAAATGTAACTTGGAGTATAGACTATGTAAATTATACCAGTTTTTTTCCATATTCTGAATTCTCTGGATCTGGGGATGCTGCTCTAAGATATAAGACTGTTATTATATAAAATTAAGTGTGCCTTTGAATCTAAGCTTGATAAAATTGTAATAAAAACAGGTAATAAGGCAGGATCAAATTTTGTAGACTCTCTTGTACAATTTTAAACCAATCATAATGACTCCTGAAGAGGAGTTTGAATTTCAGGATTCATTAAATTGTCATATTTGTAAAAAAATATTATTAAATGATAGAGTTAGGGATCTAAATGTAAATTGGAGTATAGACTATGTAAATTATACCAGTGTTTTTCCAAATAATTTCTAAATATTTAGGGAGGGTCTATATTGAGACCCCCAATTACCGAAATTTTTGCTTTTTTAGGGTAGTAGTGAGCACTTGGGAAAAACGGAATGAAATACGAACGTAATGTAATGATCTTGGACTCCTATCACCTATACCCGAAATATAGAAATTGGGAAGTATTTTGTCTGAATTCTCTAGATCAGCAGATGCTGCTCTATGACATAAGACTGTTATTATATAATATTAAGTGTCCCTTTGATTCTAAGCTAGATAAATTTGTAATAAAAACAGGTTGTTACGCAGAATCAAATTTTGTAGACTATCTTGTACAATTTTAAACCAATCATAATGACTCCTGAAGACGAGTTTGAATATTAGGATTCATTAAATTGTCATATTTGTAAAAAATATTATTAAATGATATAGTTAGGGATCATTGCCATTTAACAGGTTTATTTAGGGGTGCAGCTCATTCTAAATGTTACTTGGAGTATAGACTATGTAAATTTATACCAGTGTTTTTCCATAATTTTTCTAAATATGATTGTCATTTATTTATTGAAGACTAGGCTAAACTTCCTGATAGTATTAATGCAATCCCAGTAAATGAAGAACAATATATTGCGGTGTCCAAAACCATAAAAACTTCAAATGGAAACAATTTCAAAATTCGTTTTCTTGACACATTCAGATTTATGCCATCAATTATAGATACCCTTGCTTCTAATTTAATTGATGATCAGTTAAATACAGAAAAATTATTTTTTAAAAATGAAAAAGAATTAAGGCTTATGCGTAAAAAGGGTATCTTTTCTTATGAATATTTAGATTCAGCTAGTCGACTGGAGGAAACTTCCCTACCATCAAGAGCAACATTCTATAGTAACTTGACAGAAAAGGAATGCTCTCAAGATGATTATGAACACGCAAATAATGTCTGGTCACAATTTTTTTTGTTCAAGTCTAAAGGATTATCTAGAGTTGTATTTAAAAACTGATGTTTTCCTATTGACTGATATATTTGAAAATTTTAGAAAAATATGTTTACAAATTTATTAATTACACCCTCAGTGGCTCAGTTTTTACTACACCAGGTCTATCTTGGGCAGCCATGTTAAAGACCACAAATATTCAACTAGAATTATTAGTAGATAATAGCATTCGAGGAGGCTTAGTACAATTTTGTCATAGATAGAAAGGCAAATAACAAATACTTAACAGATTTTGATCCAACAAAGGAATCATCCTTTATAATGTATTTCTTCCGTTTTGTCCGTCAAATAGTTTTGCATCTAAAGAGGATAAAGTTAAAAAATTAATAGCTGACCTCGGGAACAAAAAAATCATGTAATCCATTATAGAAATTTGCAGCAATGCATACAAAATGGGTTAATATTAAAAAAGATTCCCTCTAGGGTTCGATTTTTGCAAAAACCTTGGCTAAAGACTTATATTGACTTAAATACTTTACATAGACAGAATGCCAAGAATAAATTTGAAAAAGATTTTTTTAAATTAATGAACAACTCGGTCTCTGGGAAAACTATGGAAAATCCTGAAAAACGTGTAGAGGTTAAATTGGTAACTACATGGGAGTCTACAGATGTTCATAAACTCGGTCGAAAAAAAACATTGTGCTAAAAATTTAATTTTAAAATTCAATTTTAATAGTACAACTAAAATAAGTGACGAGTTCCAAATGAAAAAACTTTCTGTGGTATTTGATAAGCCAATGTATTTGGGTTTTCCTGTATTGGACTTATCAAAATGTATGATTTTCATTACCAATACATGAAACCCAAATTTCAAGAAAATTTAGTTTTAAGTTACATGGATACATATTCATTTATCTATACTATAAAAACTGATGATTTTTATAAGGATATTCGTGGTGATATTGAATCGAAATTTGATACATCCGATTATTCAGATAGGAGAAGCGATTTATATAATTTAAAAAAAAAAAAGACGTTAGGATATTTTAAATATGAGTTGAATGAAAAACTAATGAGTTAATTTATAGGTCTAGCTTCAAAGTTTATAGTTATAAAATATATGAAGTTGAAAACCTTTATAATAAAGGATGTGAGTCCCAGAGTTAAATTAACTATGGATCATTATAAAAATGTATTACTCACTGGAACTCCACTATATGGTAGTAGGACAATGTTTAGATCAAGGACACACAAAATATCAACAAATAGGGTATATAAGAATGTGCTTTGTGCTAATGGTAGTAAAAGAAAACGTAAACATAATGAAACAGAGTTTGCAATGTTAAATCACGATGATCATGGTACTCTATCAATAAAACATAAAAGGTTAATGAAAAAGGACATTGGACATTGGATAGTATCAATTTCTTAGAACTTGAAAATATATTCTTAGGAAATATAATAAATGGGAGAAATACAGATGTCAATACATTAAATTAACTTAGAGATAAGCAAGTAAACATAGAACAAGAATTATTTTATAAGTGAATTGAATTGGAAATGTTTTATTTTGATCGAGATTGTGGTAAATATAAGTAAAACAAAAATGAATTGTAAAAACCATATCATATTTTATTAAAATTGTTAGTATACACATTATTAACTTGTGCATTTATATGTATGTAAATATATTTATTAAATTTAATTTTTAGGTTATAATTTATATATATATATATTTGTACTATAAAATTTCATCTTTATTTACCCAGCTGGCTTCGTCCATTGGAAAGCCAAGCCATTTTACCAAAACTTTATCTCCTCTTCGCTTTACAATTTTCTCAACTAGAAATGTGTTCCAGAATTCAGTCTTTTTGATCTTCTTTATAAAAGAATGTATTTTTTGGGGAATGTATTGTTGACTTTTCTAATTTTAAAGATTTCTGTTGTGTAATTCGGTGTATACCCTTTTTCAAACACATGTTTATACTTGCTGATACGAACGTGATCGCCATTTCGTATTTTACTCTCAACATATATCTTTATGTGATTATATGAGTCTTGTAATATTTGTTTCTTATTAGTTGTGTTGACACTGATTGGGCTCATTTTTATGGTTCTATGTACCCTATTATTGTAATCAAATATCAAATTTTTGTAAATATCTATCTACTTATATTTCCCATTGAAACTAAACTCGCGCCACATTGACTCTTTGAGTGTTCTATTGAAACGCTCGATAATTGATGCCTTAAGAGTGTTGAACGTGGAATAATGATTTATATCATAACGTTTCATTAATTGTTTAAATTTTGTATTAAAAAACTCTTTTCCATCATCTGTTTGTAAATTTTTTGGAGTTCCATGACCTGATTTTAAGATTTTCTCCATGGCTTGGAAAACATCATTGGCATTTTTTGATTGCAGTTCTTCACCCCAAAGCAAATTTAGAAAACGTATCAATTTTATTTATTAAGTAACGATAACCCTTATTAGATGTTGAATAACCCCCCATTTCAACCAAATCTGCTTGCCACAGATCGTTTATTCCCTTCGTAATGACTCGTCTTCGTTGAAAATGTTTACGAGACGGACCGTGCAACTCATTTACAACTGCTCGTTTAATCATATTCTTCGAATTGGAGTATAGGCTACAGCTTCTATTTCAATTGTTGTCTTATTTGAAAAAAAATATAGTCCTCAATAACTTTTATCTTGTCAAGAACTTTCTCAAATATTTGATCCTGCTCCATTGTTATAGACCTATATTTTATTTTCAAGATTTGAAATTTTTGTAAATCGACGATTAATACTTTGACTTACAAGTTTTCTTAGGTCTTATTGTTTTGTGGTCAAGTCACTGTCATCTAAGGGTTTAATGGCGTTTTTAACTCTTTTATTTTGAGCGTTTAGATTACCATCAGTATCAATTAAAAAAGTTTCATTTAATTGAACACCTCTTTTTAAATGATCTGATCGCTCCCTATCATTAGAAAAATGTCCAAACTTGTCAACAGACAAGATGATTGTAAATAAAAATCTTTTTTGTTTAATATATATACATTAATTAAACAACAATTCCCACCTCTCGTAGTTCCTCTACTATTAAGAAAATCTCATTATTGTGATTGTTGTTACCCGCTGTTTTTGACGCCACTAAAATTTGTAACCGTTCGACTAGTTCATTCACATCATTCCAATATATATAATTTGGTTTCGATTCCTCCAGAGTCATATAACCGAAACCAGTTTTCGTACGAAGTGGAGTGGATGCTGTAGGATTTTCATTATCGCTTATTATTTTTTTAATAATTTTAGTATATTTTACCATTAATTCGATTATACACGTTATAACCTAATCTGTGAACATTTGTTTCCAATATTATATTTTTATATGTTTTCAAATCATGATCATTATTATTTTGGGGGTGTTTATGAAATATAAGAGAGTACAGACCAGGAGTTAGCTCGCAACTCATTCCACTAGACAAATAAATCTTATTATCATTAATTTTTATTTCACTATTCCCTAATGTTGATATATTATCTAAACTTTTTTTAGGTCCGTAAGCCTTGCCCAATATATTTTCCCGACTCAAATGACTGATATTAAAATCGTAATTTTTATTATCTATCTCGTCTTCTATATTTATATCTTCCCTCATTTCATTTTCTTTTGTAGGCATTGATATAGCTTCCGGCTCACTCCCTTTGTCAACATCATCATTTTATGTTTCGCCTTCCTTTCCTTTTTCAAAAACATTTGTTTGTGAAAAAAAATCATTATACAAAACACAATCATTCATAGATCGGTATTGAGATAAGTTTCGTTTTGTCTGATGTTGTCTCCCATTGGTTGTATAGTACAGATCATCGTCATCAGTCATATCATTCTCGTACTTTTCATTTTCGTATAATTCACGTTTAACCTTGGCTCCCTCATTTGTTTTTAAAATGTCTGCTTTTTTTTTTCGTTAACAAGTTCATCTAAAGGTTCTGTAATAGGTTTAAATGTTTCCTCCAACTCTATAACACTTTGATTCTTTACATGTTTTAGGTCATCAAACTTTCTCACATTCATTATTGAAACCTGCATACATTTAGATAAAATAAATTTTAGAAATTTTATATAATCTGTTTATAATCACTCTTCAGTTACTAGATCTATACTGTTTAAAAAAATTGTTTTTTATTTATTTTTTATATTTTATTTACTTATTTCTAAATATTAATTATCATTCTTTTTATGAATATTAAATTTACAATCCACCATTTCCTCAATAAATTCCTTTCGAAGATGTGTATACCTTTCCGGGGTGTATAGAAAGTAATCCTCCAACTCCAGAACAAGGGATTTTCCAATCTTCGTCCTTTTACACTCCTCCTTGAAGATGGGGAACATTACATTTTCAGGCATCCTTGCCTTTAACAAAATAGATTTCTTATTACATCTATTGAATTTTTGAGTTACCGTCTCAAACTTTATTCGTTTTGCATTATTTTCAACATCAATTGGTATGAACGCTGTTTCTGCGGCATCATCTTTCCCATTGTTCTTCTCGTTGAAATAACAAGCCAAACTTGTCGGATTAACAGGTGTCTTCCTATTATCCTCGTGAGTAGGATCGAATTCGACTTCTGTAGTCTCCTTGTTCTTATAGGTGTTATTCATTTTATTACATATATTGCTTTTTGTGGTTTAGCAGTTGTTTTTGTTGCTTAGTAGCTGTTTTTTTTTGTTTAGCAGTTGTTCTTTGTTGTTATGCTTTTTTTTTTTTTTTTTTATATACATACATACAATACATTTATTTTATATATACATACATACAATACATTTATTAAACGTCAATCAGCCAACTTAATGGCTATAATACGAGAACAAATAACATAAATACATAACAGGAAGGAAATTAACTAATTTTTATAGCTAGATAACTAGAGATCAATGCTAAATGCTAATGCTAAATTACTGCTTTAGGACTCGAGAAATTTGTCGTCCTCTTATCCAGAGATCGGCTGGATGCCTTCGCTTTAGACGTCTTCTAATAGTAGCGTAAACCAGCGAGGAGGCTAGGTGGTTTGTGTGAGCTGTGAGACGTTCGTTGTACCGACTCGAGTGCCTGTTTATCTGTTCCCTAATAGAGGGAATGTGGAGGTCATCTTCTAGAGCTTTGTTTCTGACGTACCAAGGCGCATTTGCAATCATGCGCAACGCCCGGCTTTGAACCTTTTGAATTTTCATAACGTTAGAATCCGAAGTTAATGCAGTACATCATCGAGGGCACCACAATTGATTTGTACAGCAGCTTTTTCTTAGCTAGGCTTAGCTTGCTCGTTGGCTTAAGCAACCAGTAGAGTTTCCTAAGCTTGGAACGACAAGTAGCTGCTATTTTTAATGTATGCTGCCTCCACGTGAGGCGCTTATCCAAAATGAGGCCCAAGTACTGCGCCTGTGATGATTGCGGAATGATGTCGTCGTGAATTTTAAACTCCGGAAGGGACTGCACTCTCCAAGCGAAACAGCAGTGTTGTGATTTCCTTCCATTAATCGCTATGCTCCACCTGTCGGTTTACTTGCCGTATGTGTCCAGAAATTCCTGGGTGATTCTTGATGCCTCGATACGGCAAGAGGAGTTGACTAGGAACGCCGTGTCATCGGCGTAGGTGGCCAGAAGTGTGTTTGGTTCATTCGGACAAGGCAGGTCAGAAGTGAACAGGGTACGAGTATACAACACGGGACCCAGGACACTCCCCTGTGGAACTCCAGCACGAGCAGACCTTATGCTTGACCTCACCCCTCTTACTTTAACCATAAAACTTCGACCAAGTAAATATGATTTAAGTAAGAGGAATTGGGCAGTCGGGAGAAGAGATTTCAGCTTATACAGCAGGCCATCGTGCCACACGCGATCAAAGGCTTCCTTAACGTCGAGGAAGATAGCAGAGCTGTATTGCTTGTTTTCAAAGGCATTCAGAATATGGTCCACAACTCGATGGACTTTCTCAGGAGTTCCATGTTGCTTCCTAAAACCAAACTGGTGTCGGGAATGGCGTCCTGAATGGTTCTTACTCCCATAATTCTACTAAGGAATATTCTCTCGAATATTTTAGAGAATGTAGGTAGTAAGCTTATCGGCCTGTATGATCCAACAAGGTTCTCCGGTTTTCCTGGCTTGGGAATCATCGTTATCACGGCACACTTCCATTGGGAGGGAAAGTGGTGGATACGTAACATCGAGTTGAAAATGAGAACAAGGAACAGGACTCCCTTTTTAGGGAGAGCCTTAGCAACCCTGCTATCAATGCCATCAAATCCTGGCGCTTTGCTGGAGTGTAGCTTTTGAATGTGAAGGCAAACCTCTTTTGGACTTATGTGCTTTATGGGATGCGCATCCGGAGCAGGAGAGTTGAGAAAGGCCCGAGTACCAGCGACATCCTCCGAGCTCGCAAGGTTAAATGGCTCAAAGCGTTGCTCTAGTTCTTCGGCAAAAGCTAATGAGATCTCTGAGTCTGATTTGCACCATGTACCGTCTGTTTTCTTAATGGGAATTTTCCTAAGAGGCTGCCTTTTTAATTTCCTTGTAGCTCTCCAGAGATTGAAGCCGTAAGGTTTACTGGGGTCCGCATTGAGAAGCATTTCCTCAAAGAACTCACGCTTGGTTATACGCAGGAGTTTCTTAAGCTCGTCTTCAGAACGTCGATATGCTCTTTTGTCGACTGGATCTTGGGACCTCATAAATCTACGACGCAATGATCTTTTCAGCCTTACCAAGTCCATAATCTCAGGTTTTAAAAGTGCCTGAGATGGATTGGAAGGTTTGGAGACTTGCCCGTAGGTTAACAATTCCGCAGCGATATGAATGTTCCGAGCAAAAGTTTCAACTGCTTCGTCGATATCTTCAGGGGAGTTGAGCACCATATTGAGATTAACAAGTCTGTTAATTACAGCCTGAAACCGCGGGACACTTGCATTACGAGGAAGAATTTGAAGCCACCGACTAATTTTTAACGCAGCGACTCTTAATGAGATTATTAGTGGAATGTGATCAGAGCTAAGTTCGAAATATTCTGTAATAGAAAGACTCTCCGGGCGTATCCCTCTGTAGACTGCAAAGTCAATGGCTGTTGGCGAATTCTGGCTGTATGGATAATGTGTGGGTCCTCCAGTTGCAAGGACCTGGAAATTTGATCCTTGAACAAGTTCCGCGAGCGCTCTTCCGCGGGGGGTTGAACTTCGAGACCCCCAGAGTCGATGGTGGGCATTCCAATCACCAGCGATTATGAAGTTTGTTCCCAGATCGTCAAAGAGTTTTTCAAAGTCGTCGGCAGAGCATTGAATGTTAGGCGGACAATAAATAGACGCAATAGATATTTCACCAAGGACGGTTTTGACTTTAACTGAGACACATTGAATATTTGGACTTTGTAAACTATAAGACTAGTAACATTGAAGGCAGGATTTTATTATTATGGCAGAGCCACCGCGTTTCCGATCGGCAGGATGGTTCACTTGATGGGTATCGTAACCATGCAAGTTGTAGTATGACCTTGAACAAAAGTGTGTTTCACTAACTAGCATAATATCAATATCATGGCTTTGAACAAAGAGCTCTAGCTCAAGGGCTTTGCGAGTAAGACCGTCGGCGTTCCACACACCAATGTTAAGGCCGATTTGACTCATGGTTGCGTTACGTGAACCGGGAGATATCCAGCGAAGTTCAGCTCCTCCTAAAGGGTGTTGTGGTAGCAATTTAGAAACAAGACCCATCATCGACAGCATCATTTGCAACATCTCGTCTTTGATGACATTTCAATAGATACTTTCAAAAATATGGGCAATAAGATATTGAAAACATTGAGAGTAGCGCTACTCAACCCGGTGACTATAATAAATAATGAAAAAGAAATTGAAGCTATACTGTCTAAATTTCACGATAATCCAAAATGAATATTTTATTCTGAAGTACGGTCCAATGAAGACGTTCATTACGGACATGGGAACAGAATACAAAAATTCGATAATAAATGACCTGTGCAAGTATTTAAAAATAACTTATATAACATCTACTGCACACCATAATGAATACATACGTTCATATATATCGGTTGATAAAACTGATTGGGATGTATTGATCCAATATTTCGTATACTGTTTCAACACGACCCCATCTGTGGCACATGATTATTGTCCATATGAACTTGTCTTTGGCAAACCAAGTAACTTACCAAATCATTTTAATAGCGTAAATAATATAGAACAAATATATAACATAGATGATTACGTTAAGGAAAGTAAATATAGATTAGAAGTAGCATACAAAAAAGCAAGAAATATGCTTGACTCGAATAAGCAGAAAAATAAGGAATATTATGATAAAACAGCTAAAGAAATAAGTCTGTCAATAGGAGATAAAGCTTAACTTAAAAATGAAGTAGGACATAAACTAGACTTCCAATACACAGGGCCCTATATAATAGAACAAATTAATGATAGAGATAAAATAGTTATTTCCGGAAATAAAAAGAAAAAACAAACAGTACATAAGGATAGGATAAGGATTTTTGTTTCATAAGAATCAATGGTCATACATTTCAAAAATATAGATATATAAATACGAAAAGGAAAAAAAAATTTTTTTTTTCAAATATATTAATAACAAAATTGTCAATTTTTTAACACTGGTAACACTGTACCCTGCATGCATATAGCAGCAACATATTGTTGCAATATAAAAAAACAAATAAACCAACTCAAGTGAGCGAAATATGAGCCCATTATGAGTTAGGCTAAGTCAGCATTCCCACGCTGACCGCATGTGCCCAAGACGTTTAAGCGTGCAAGTTATTTAATATTCGTGCCGGCTGGCGGTGCCTCCGTGGCAGGGGTAGAGCCGGATGGTTGGGTATTGGTGGCCATCCAGGATGGCAGCCACCGAGGAGTCGGGTAGTCGCTTCGACTTCCTTCCTTCGTCCGAAGTTTACGGTGGGAGATACTTATCCCCGTTGTTATGGCCCTTAAGGCACAATAACCAAATTCAACAAATAGAATAAATGTAACGGCTGAGGCCGGAGTTTTATGATCGAGCCAGTGCTCTCTATTCCAAATCCAAATTAAAACTAAACTTAATAACTAACAAAAGCTCATGCATACCCGGCTGCCCGCGGCAGACGCTGACCTTCACATTTTGCAGAAGTCAAACGATCGCTGTCAGCCAACGAAAAGGAGCCACGGCTCGGAACGGTACAATGTGCTGGCTCAGCTTAGGGCCCACAAGGTGGACCCAATTTAGGGTGGACCATGCATGAGAGGAAAGTGTAATAATAATAATAATATAATATTAACAAGGGAAATAAGAATTGGCCTGCTCAGCCTAGGCTGGGAGTTGGTTGTTAACTACTCCCCCCTTAAATTGGACGCCGTCGGTGACAGTCAATTCGTCGATGGACCTTTGTAGCTGGGCTGCCTCTTGTTTGCGCCTGCAGTGTTGTTGGAGCAGGACCAAGCCGCATAGTGCGAGGCTGACGGCGACTCCTGCGGCGAACCAAATCCTCGGGGAACCTCCAGCCGACACGTCAACTCTAAGCTCCTGCATTAAACGCAGGTTATGCTTGTTCATCCGCTGTAACATTGGCAGACTCAGTATGTGATCGTGTCCCGTAATATTAATTAAGGGGGAGGCCGCAATACCCAGCTCTTATTCACGGAGGAGTTGAGGTTCAAATACATTTACTCCATCGTCCCCAATTGTAAGGGGTTCCAGATTGCTGGGCCGCGTCCGGCACGTAGCCGCCCCCGCCTGCATGTAACTGCCTGGCGTGGGTGTCGTGAGACGCCTTTTTGCAAAATGTGGCCAAGTTGGTAGGAGCGCAATCGGAGACTGCTAGGATTCCGTCATCGCATCCCGCCACGCTGTTGACTTCTATTTGTAGCATAGTATGGTAGAGTGCTACAGGGCAGAGCAGGACTTTTTTACAAATACGCTGAACTCTAGGATACTGGACTATAACGTGGATAAGAACATTATTTTGAAAAATCTTAATCTAGATACATCCATAAGGCCAACTATCGGGACCTCCGTAAGCTGTTCGTCGAAAATAGCCTTTAGGTCATTATGATTGAAAATAGTAGGATTGATGATATTATTTTTAGCAAGCGTGATAGTGAACATACAATTTTGGATTTCAGATATTAACATTCTATTTCTGGCTAGTAGTGTTTCGAACAAATGGCCTGAATCAACAAGCCCCGTCCTTTTTCTCCCTGAGGATCTTGTTTACTGTGTCTGTGAGTAGATTGATGTGTTTCTGTGTCTTTGTGTTACTCATAACCTGTCTATTATTAGCCTGTCTATTACTAGCCGGGTGTACCCGCCACGACCTTAAGGACTAAACCCCAAAAAATCAAGGCTCCTGGCCATTCTATGGTGTATCTTAAGTTCCTCCATAAGGTTCTGGGCATGCTCAATGTCCACTTCCAGCAGCTTCCTCATGTGGGAATTATAGCAAAGATTGGGTTTTAATATAAGGGCGACTGTGGCAGATGAAGTGCCTATCTAATGTTGTCCTTGTGGACCACCCTCCCCCTAATGAGAACAGATGTTCCCAGATCTGCTTCTACACGCTCTTCTGAATAAAGCGGTGTTAATATGTTCCCTAATCTTTTGTTGTTGCGTAGGTGCACTCTTTCACCGACTTCGAAGACTCTGTTCTGCCTTGAAGGATTAACCCTGTCTAGGTTGGATTGTTGTGCCTTGTCAATCCTGGCTTTAATTGCCAGCTTCATCTCATCGCTGCTGGCGTGGATGACCTCTACCGGTCTAAACTCTGTAACCGAATGTAGCGACCTGTTGTATTCTATAGTAGTATTAGTAATATTAGTTCCACAGTATCCTCAATTTTTTTTATCAATCTTGAGGCATCTGGCAATTTCCGCCAGGGTACTGTGAAATCTCTCTACTTGGCCGTTGGAGCTACTGTGTAGCGGTGGCGCATTGACAACATCGATGCTGTATTGGTTTTGCAGCAATGATGTGATTGTCTCAGAGTTAAATGAGGCCTCATTGTCGCAGTATATGGTTTTGGTGTTAGGATAAAAATTTACCAGTTGGAGAATGGGTGCTCGTACATCTATTATTGCCCTAGAAGCTAAGGGCTGTACGACAGCCAACTGTTCATTAGCGTTGGTTATGTTACTGTCAAAGGTTTTACAATGCCAGAACTTTGTCGCAGGAAATTCCTGCCTCAAGGCATGTTGAATGCGAGCCAGTGTAGGGAAATCACAATGAATTGCGTTCACAACATTGGCGTTAATGATCTCCTTAACGGATTCAACGAGCGAGTCCTTGCTATTAAAATTAATGATATAGCGAGTTCTATTTCCGAATACTATGAAATCCCGCCGAAGCGGTTGGCCTGCTTCCTCCAAAATAATTTGGTTTCTAAAACAGTTCAGAGGTTTGTCTGTGGTCTCTATGGTGTATGTGAGCGAAAGCTCACTATGCACCGTAGCCGCATCAGACTGGGCCTCAGCCTCTGTGTAATTCAGGGGTTGCCTTGATAGTGCGTCAGCTACCAGGTTTTGTTTTCCGGGTGTGTAAAACATGAGAGGAAAGTGTAATAATAATAATAATATAATATTAACAAGGGGAATAAGAATTGGCCTGCTCAGCCTAGGCTGGGAGTTGGTTGTTAACTACTCCCCCTTTAAATTGGACGCCGTCGGTGACAGTCAATTTGTCGATGGACCTTTGTAGCTGGGCTGCCTCTTGTTTGCGCCTGCAGTGTTGTTGGAGCAGGACCAAGCCGCATAGTGCGAGGCTGACGGCGACTCCTGCGGCGAACCAAATCCTCGGGGAACCTCCAGCCGACACGTCAACTCTAAGCTCCTGCATTAAACGCAGGTTATGCTCGTTCATCCGCTGTAACATTGGCAGACTCAGTATGTGATCGTGTCCCGTAATATTAATAAAGGGGGAGGCCGCAATACCCAGCTCTTATTCACGGAGGAGTTGAGGTTCAAATACATTTACTCCATCGTCCCCAATTGTAAGGGGTTCCAGATTGCTGGGCCGCGTCCGGCACGTAGCCGCCCCGCCTGCATGTAACTGCCTGGCGTGGGTGTCGTGAGACGCCTTTTTGCAAAATGTGGCCAAGTTGGTAGGAGCGCAATCGGAGACTGCTAGGATTCCGTCATCGCATCCCGCCACGCTGTTGACTTCTATTTGTAGCATAGTATGGTAGAGTGCTACAGGGCAGAGCAGGACTTTTTTACAAATACGCTGAACTCTAGGATACTGGACTATAACGTGGATAAGAACATTATTTTGAAAAATCTTAATCTAGATACATCCATAAGGCTAACTATCGGGACCTCCGTAAGCTGTTCGTCGAAAATAGCCTTTAGGTCATTATGATTGAAAATAGTAGGATTGATGATATTATTTTTAGCAAGCGTGATAGTGAACATACAATTTTGGATTTCAGATATTAACATTCTATTTCTGGCTAGTAGTGTTTCGAACAAATGGCCTCAATCAACAAGCCCGTCCTTTTTCTCCCTGAGGATCTTGTTTACTGTGTCTGTGAGTAGATTGATGTGTTTCTGTGTCTTTGTGTTACTCATAACCTGTCTATTATTAGCCTGTCTATTACTAGCCGGGTGTACCCGCCACGACCTTAAGGACTAAACCCCAAAAAATCAAGGCTCCTGGCCATTCTATGGTGTATCTTAAGTTCCTCCATAAGGTTCTGGGCATGCTCAATGTCCACTTCCAGCAGCTTCCTCATGTGGGAATTATAGCAAAGATTGGGTTTTAATATAAGGGCGACTGTGGCAGATGAAGTGCCTATCTAATGTTGTCCTTGTGGACCACCTCCCCCCCCTAATGAGAACAGATGTTCCCAGATCTGCTTCTACACGCTCTTCTGAATAAAGCGGTGTTAATTTGTTCCCTAATCTTTTGTTGTTGCGTAGGTGCACTCTTTCACCGACTTCGAAGACTCTGTTCTGCCTTGAAGGATTAACCCTGTCTAGGTTGGATTGTTGTGCCTTGTCAATCCTGGCTTTAATTGCCAGCTTCATCTCATCGCTGCTGGCGTGGATGACCTCTACCGGTCTAAACTCTGTAACCGAATGTAGCGACCTGTTGTATTCTATAGTAGTATTAGTAGTATTAGTTCCACAGTATCCTCAATTTTTTTATCAATCTTGAGGCATCTGGCAATTTCCGCCAGGGTACTGTGAAATCTCTCTACTTGGCCGTTGGAGCTACTGTGTAGCGGTGGCGCATTGACAACATCGATGCTGTATTGGTTTTGCAGCAATGATGTGATTGTCTCAGAGTTAAATGAGGCCTCATTGTCGCAGTATATGGTTTTGGTGTTAGGATAAAAATTTACCAGTTGGAGAATGGGTGCTCGTACATCTATTATTGCCCTAGAAGCTAAGGGCTGTACGACAGCCAACTGTTCATTAGCGTTGGTTATGTTACTGTCAAAGGTTTTACAATGCCAGAACTTTGTCGCAGGAAATTCCTGCCTCAAGGCATGTTGAATGCGAGCCAGTGTAGGGAAATCACAATGAATTGCGTTCACAACGTTGGCGTTAATGATCTCCTTAACGGATTCAACGAGCGAGTCCTTGCTATTAAAATTAATGATATAGCGAGTTCTATTTCCGAATACTATGAAATCCCGCCGAAGCGGTTGGCCTGCTTCCTCCAAAATAATTTGGTTTCTAAAACAGTTCAGAGGTTTGTCTGTGGTCTCTATGGTGTATGTGAGCGAAAGCTCACTATGCACCGTAGCCGCGTCAGACTGGGCCTCAGCCTCTGTGTAATTCAGGGGTTGCCTTGATAGTGCGTCAGCTACCAGGTTTTGTTTTCCGGGTGTGTAAAACACTTTCCCGTTGTTCTCATCAATGAACGCTTTCCATCTCTTGATCTTAGCGTTGGTGTTTTTGTCGGGGTAGCGGTCGACGATTGTTCGCTCGTTTAGCTTCCTGAAGTCGATTACTAATCGCTTCTTCTTGCTGCCATTGTCTTCGGTCCCTTTTTTGTCAACCACCCAAGTAGGGCTATTATATGGGGATCTGGACGGCCTGATTATGCCATTTTGCAGCAGCTCTTTTATTTCATTGTTTACAAAGTCTGCTGCCCCCATAGGGTAGGGGTATAACTTGGAGTAGACAGGTTCGTCACTCGTAGTTCGAATAGTAGCGATGACCGATGTGTTGAAGGTGAGCGCCTCGTTAGAGGTCGAAAACACCTTGATTCTTTTCAGAATAATTTTTTTGAAGTCGGCTTTAGCCGAACCTGGTACCACTATGTCATCGATCTTTGTGAAGCTGACATTCTGGCAGTCAAATATTTGAGCTTTTCATTGACGTTTGCGTATTTTATTACGCTGTTGCCTAGGTCCAATGCTACTCCTCCTCGCGTTAGCGAATCGAAGCCTATAATAGCATCAAACGTGTTCAATGTATCCAAGAGGAAAAATGGGACGTGTAGTCCAAAAATGCGCATTATACACTTGTTTTTGACATCACTGGAGCCGTGAATAGAGCTCACTGTAAAGGGAGTTTCAACCGGCATAACGTTTCTTAGCTTCTTTACGGGCTTTACGTAATTTTTTGCCGCCCCAGTGTCGATGAGAACTTTTAGTGTTCTGCCAGCCAACTGTCGCTCGACGAACGGCAGTCGGGAACGCTCCCTAAAAAATGTAGGAGGTCGTTAAGCTCGGCTGTGTCGCTATCTTCCTCAATGGTGGCGACCTCAGCCTCAGCTTTGGTGTCATAATCTGTTAGTTCCTGTTGGGGTTGGGCTATATTGTTGACGCGTTGGCGTCTTTGGCCCGATTGACGCTGGGACGAGTTCTGCCTTTTGTAATTGTTGTTACTTTGAGGCTTTCCCCAGTGTGTTCCCTGTCTGAACTTCGCCGTTGAGGGGTCTACCTCCATCGGCTGAACCGTATTGTGGTCTAAGGACTCGGGATCTCTGCGCTTCGGCCAGTGATTGTCCTCATGAGGCTTACTTTGGTTCTGCTTAGGAACAAAGTGCGGATTCTTATCCTCACCTCTCCACTGCTTTCCCTGACCCTTATTATTGCGTCTATTACCCTCATTGAAATGTGACTTGTCTTCTATAGCTTTCGCGTAGGATGCCGCGAACGCACTTCTTTCAATGCTGTTCTCGGCTTCCCGCGCTTATGCCAGTGCAGATGGAAGGTCTTTGGGTTGTGCTGGTAGCACGAGTATCTTGAGTGGCCTCTTAAGCCCTGCAATGAATGCATGAAGGGCATCATCCCTAACCTCCTTATTCAGGATTGCTGCTGTGTCCATGTTATGTGACATGACTATTTTGTTAGTGACGAGCGTGAGTTTCCTCTCGACTTCGTCATAGTATGCCATAAGGTCGGAATCTCCTTGTCGAACCATTTCTAAATTTTGCCGTAGCACTCTTAGGGACGTTTTGTCCGCATATGTGCAATCTAGTGTGGCTAGAATTGCATCGAAATTTAGCAATGTGTTGTGGGACGTGAGTAGTGCCCGAGCGGGCCCGCAAATTTTGTTTTTAATGATGACAACGGCCTCGTAGTGTGCCTCGCTGCCATCGTATCTTTTGAACACTTCATAAGCATCTGATGCAGCCTGCCTCCACGAAACGTACTCGTCGTGGTTTCCATTGAACGTCGCCAGGGATTTTACTATGTCCAACTTGACATCGCATCTTACTGCAGGGTCCGGTACTACTCTTTGGTAGACCTCCATTTGCGACAAGCGCTTGGACCATTTCTGCGTTCATTTCTGGTTGATCTATGTCCCTAACTTCGGGGCGAAATCCTACCTCTTCGCTATCGTCGCTATCGTCACTACGAATTTCCTGCTTTACTTCCCTATACTCCCAACTCATTGGCAGTTAAAGGGCGCTGGGTAGATACGAGGTATTTGACGATTGGGGCTCAAGACAAAAGGTTTCGGCGGGCCACTTGGTGATATAAAAGGCGAAGAGATTAATTTGTCTCAAAAACAAAATTAAAATACAGAACGGTGACAACAAGCATAGGTCAATTCGACTGGGTGTATTATTAGCACAGATACACTGGATAACCTTAGTTAAAAATTAAATACAAGCACAGTGGAAAAAATTGTAGCAAAATACAAGGAGAAAAACGACTGGCAACCTCTGCATGCGTACAGAGACCAACCTTAACAAAGAAATAAAATATTCCTTTGCATAATTAATTCATGCAAATGTTGACTGCCTTGGCACCAATGTGCGTTATATGAGATATATGTTTTTTTATTGTTATTTTTTATTTATGGCCACGCACTTAGAAAAATCTGAATCAGAAATCGAAAATCGAGTCACTATTTATTTACTGTAAAAAATTCCTAATGCTGGGCATAGGGAATTGTATACAATGGTATTTGTGTTTGCGTAGAACTTGGCTATTGTCGGCGCTCAGCTACTTACATATTGTACAACTTCTGGGGTGAAATTCGAATATTAGTAATAATATTACTCCGTTGGGCGACAGTTATTTAATATTCGTGCCGGCTGGCGGTGCCTCCGTGGCAGGGGTAGAGCCGGATGGTTGGGTGTTGGTGACCACCAAGGATGGCAGCCACTGAAGAGTCGGGTAGTCGCTTCGACTTCCTTCCTTGGTCCGAATTATGTAACTATTAGTGCTGGCTGGCGGTGCCTCGTGGCAAGGGTAGAGCCGGTTGGTTGGGTATTGGAGGCCATCCAGGATGGTAGCCACCGAGGAGTCGGGTAGTCGCTTCGACTTCCTTCCTTCGTCCGAAGTTTACGGTGGGAGATACTTATCCCCGCTGTTATGGCCCTTAAGGCACGATAACCAAATTTAATAAATAGAATAAATGTAACGGCAGAGGCCGGAGTTTTATAATCGAGCCAGTGCTCTCTATTCCAAATCCAAATTAAAACTAAACTTAAGAACTAACAAAAGCTCATGCATAGCCGGCTGCCCGCGGCAGACGCTGACCTTCACATTTTGCAGAAGTCAAACGATCGCTGTCAGCCAACGAAAAGGAGCCACGGCTCGGAACGGTATAATGTGCTGGCTCAGCTTAGGGCCCACAAGGTGGATCCTATTTAGGGTGGACCATGCATGAGAGGAAAGTGTTATAATAATAATAATATAATATTAACAAGGGCAATAAGAATTGCTCAGCCTAAGCTGGGAGTTGGTTGTTAACTTGCACGCTCATGTGACATGCTCGCTCTCTCAACAGACCACCTAATAATATGCATATAAGAAATATATAATGTAGCGGCTCCGCTGGCGGCTGAACTGGCAGCGCAGCGCGCTCCAAACTCATGTATTTAGATTCAGAGAATTCTTTTGTCTTTTGCATTTAATACAATAAAAACTGAAGTCAAGGAGCACAGACGTGTGTATAACTTTCCGGGGTGTATAGAAAGTAATCCTCCAACTCCAGAACAAGGAATTTTCCAATCTTCGTCCTTTTACACTCCGCCTTGAAGATGGGGAACTTTACATTTTCAGGCATCCTTGCCTTTGACATTACCGTCTCAAGCTTTATTCGTTTTTCATTATGTTCAACATCAATTGGTATGAACGCTGTTTCTGTGGCATCATTATTTTCATCGTTCTTCTCGTTGAAAAAGCAAACCAAACTTGTCGGATTAACAGGTGTCCTCCTATTATCCTCGTCAGTAGAATCGAATTCGACTTCTGCAGTCTCCTCGTTCTTATAGTGGTTGTTCTCCATGTTCATTTTATTATATATATATTGTTTTATGTTGTTTAGCAGTTGTTTTTTGTAATTTAGCAGTTGTTTTTTGTTGTTTAGCAGTTGTTTAACAGTTGTTTAACAGTTGTTTTTTGTTGTTTAGCCGTTGATTTTTGTTATTTAGCAGTTGTTTTTTGTTGTTAAGCAGTTGTTTTTTTTGTTTAGCAGTTGTTTTTTGTTATTTAGCAGTTGTTTTTTGTTGTTTAGCAGTTGTTTTTTAGTTGTTTAGCAATTGTTTTTTGTTCACTTGTACAACGTCTGTTGAATGTAAAGTCGAAACTTGGACTGCGAATTTTAAAGAGGGCAGTCCCTATAGTAGGCATTTCTATAGGTGGTTGTAGATTTCCTAAACTATCAAAATAATGTATATCCTTTTTATTTTTGTTATATGCGACCCAATTTGTACCACTTGATTGTGAATCATCTAGGTTTACTATACCACATTCTCGAATTCTTGGAGCGCGTGGAAGTAAATCCCTCATATATACTCCTCGAAGATTTGGTATATATTTTTGAGCAAAAGTTGTAATGTAATGTAATGTTGTTTATTGTTTTTGCAATGGCTACACTTCCACTAGCTAAACTACCGAGTGTAGTATGCACTAATATTGAATACCTACTCTACCGAGTTCTTAAAAGGTACGCACTGTATCACTTTGTTGCAGTGTTTACATAATTCATGGTCCCGGTCATAAACCCCAAGTGGCCGACATATGAACCGATCGCTATGGCTTGGGTAACTCGCAGAAAGTGCTTGCGTCGGCATAATTACATGAACGGACCGCATGTGCTAACAGGGCATATGTTTATATACATAAGTACATAGATAGCCGTCTCTCTGCCGCCGTCTGCGAACAGCGCAGCAACGAGACTAAGCCTTAATTAGACTTAAAAGAATATTGTAAGAACACAATAAATTCAAGCCTGGGAGCGGCACCATTGCTGCTCCCTGAAATAAAGAATAAAACCGAGTACAACAAGTCTGTTTTCTATTTCATGGCGATCCTGCCATGTACACATTTCATGGCGACCGTGACATTGGTCCCATACCTGGACCTGGATCTAAAATTATGAAATAAAACCAAGGGTCCTCATTCTACCACGGATACCACGAGGCTGTCGACCGAGAGAGCTCGAATCTTCGGAATATATATATAAAAAAAACAATTCTCTTTCGTTGGTGGCGTAGTTCAACTCGCAGTCTTTTAGCGTGCGTGAAATCATGGTAATAGGTCTTTTATTTTGGGATAGTACCGCGCCTATTCCACTCGCTGAGGCGTCGGTGGTTAAGTCAAACGGTAATTTAAAATCAGGGTATGTCAAAATGACGTCTTCCGATGCCAAAATGTTACGAAGGTGGTGGAATGCATTTCGCTGGGTTTCATTAAACCTGACAGCTACTTTTTTCGACATATTCTTGCTGACCGTCCCGTTTTCCCCTTTGAGGATGGCGGTCAGAGGTCTAGCAATGCAAGCAAAGTTTTTTACAAAGCTCCTGTAATAGCTCGCCAGGCCTAGGAAGGACCTGAGGCTAAACAGATTTTTTGGTTCTGGGAACTCTTTTATTGCCCTAACTTTTTGTGGGTCTGTTTTTGTTCCTCCTCTGGTGACAATGAACCCTAGGAACTCAACGCTTTCTTTAAAGAACTTAGTTTTTTCCCGTGCCACCCTCATGTTGGCATCGTGTAGGCGCTTAAGCACCGTGTCAATATGCTTGACATGTTCCGTCTCATTCTCGGAAAAGATGATAACGTCGTCGACGTAGACGTAGCATATTTTGCCGATTTCTTCCCGCAGCACATCGTCGATGGCTCTTTGGAAAATGCTCCCTGCATTTTTTAGGCCGAAGGGTAATCGGCAGAATTCGTATTCCCCACCATTGACTGAGAATGAGGTCTTCTCTCGGTCTTTTATAGCCAGGTATATTTGATGGTACCCTGACTTCAGGTCTAGGGTGGTAAAGAATTTGGCTTCCCCCAAGTTCGCTAGAATCATGGGTATGCTCGGCATGGGGTAGCGGTCGACGATTGTTCGCTCGTTTAGCTTCCTGAAGTCGATTACTAATCGCTTCTTCTTGCTGCCATTGTCATCGGTCCCTTTTTTGTCAACCACCCAAGTAGGGCTATTGTATGGGGATCTGGACGGCCTGATTATGCCATTTTGCAGCAGCTCTTTTATTTCATTGTTTACAAAGTCTGCTGCCCCCATAGGGTAGGGGTATAACTTGGAGTAGACAGGTTCGTCACTCGTAGTTCGAATAGTAGCGATGACTGATGTGTTGAAGGTGAGCGCCTCGTTAGAGGTCGAAAACACCTTGATTCTTTTCAGAATAATATTTTTGAAGTCGGCTTTAGCCGAACCTGGTACCACTATGTCATCGATCTTTGTGAAGCTGACATTCTGGCAGTCAAATATTTGAGCTTTTCATTGACGTTTGCGTATTTTATTACGCTGTTGCCTAGGTCCAATGCTACTCCTCCTCGCGTTAGCGAATCGAAGCCTATAATAGCATCAAACGTGTTCAATGTATCCAAGAGGAAAAATGGGACGTGTAGTCCAAAAATGCGCATTATACACTTGTTTTTGACATCACTGGAGCCGTGAATAGAGCTCACTGTAAAGGGAGTTTCAACCGGCATTACGTTTCTTAGGGACGTTTTGTCCGCATATGTGCAATCTAGTCTGGCTAGAATTGCATCGAAATTTAGCAATGTGTTGTGGGACGTGAGTAGTGCCCGAGCGGGCCCGCAAATTTTGTTTTTAATGATGACAACGGCCTCGTAGTGTGCCTCGCTGCCATCGTATCTTTTGAACACTTCATAAGCATCTGATGCAGCCTGCCTCCACGAAACGTACTCGTCGTGGTTTCCATTGAACGTCGCCAGGGATTTTACTATGTCCAACTTGACATCGCATCTTACTGCAGGGTCCGGTACTACACTTTGGTAGACCTCCATTTGCGACAAGCGCTTGGACCATTTCTGCGTTCATTTCTGGTTGATCTATGTCCCTAACTTCGGGTCGAAATCCTACCTCTTCCCTATCGTCGCTATCGTCACTACGAATTTCCTGCTTTACTTCCCTATACTCCCAACTCATTGGCAGTTAAATCGCGCTGGGTAGATACGAGGTATTTGACGATTGGGGCTCAAGACAAAAGGTTTCGGCGGGCCACTTGGTGATATAAAAGGCGAAGAGAAAAAAAAAACAAATGGATCGTCACCTAAAACACAAAAATAATGGATTAATTTGTCTCAAAAACAAAATTAAAATACAGAACGGTGACAACAAGCATAGGTCAATTCGACTGGGTGTATTATTAGCACAGATACACTGGATAACCCTAGTTAAAAATTAAATACAAGCACAGTGGAAAAAATTGTAGCAAAATACAAGGAGAAAAACGACTGGCAACCTCTGCATGCGTACAGAGACCAACCTTAACAAAGAAATAAAATATTCCTTTGCATAATTAATTCATGCAAATGTTGACTGCCTTGGCACCAATGTGCGTTATATGAGATATATGTTTTTTTATTGTTATTTTTTATTTATGGCCACGCACTTAGAAAAATCTGAATCAGAAATCGAAAATCGAGTCACTATTTATTTACTGTAAAAAATTCCTAATGCTGGGCATAGGGAATTGTATACAATGGTATTTGTGTTTGCGTAGAACTTGGCTATTGTCGGGGCTCAGCTACTTACATATTGTACAAATTCTGGGGTGAAATTCGAATATTAGTAATAATATTACTCCGTTGGGTGACAGTTATTTAATATTCGTGCCGGCTGGCGGTGCCTCCGTGGCAGGGGTAGAGCCGGATGGTTGGGTGTTGGTGACCACCAAGGATGGCAGCCACTGAAGAGTCGGGTAGTCGCTTCGACTTCCTTCCTTGGTCCGAATTATGTAACTATTAGTGCTGGCGGGCGGTGCCTCGTGGCAGGGGTAGAGCCGGTTGGTTGGGTTTTGGTGGCCATCCAGGATGGCAGCCACCGAGGAGTCGGGTAGTCGCTTCGACTTCCTTCCTTCGTCCGAAGTTTACGGTGGGAGATACTTATCCCCGCTGTTATGGCCCTTAAGGCACGATAACCAAATTTAATAAATAGAATAAATGTAACGGCAGAGGCCGGAGTTTTATAATCGAGCCAGTGCTCTCTATTCCAAATCCAAATTAAAACTAAACTTAAGAACTAACAAAAGCTCATGCATAGCCGGCTGCCCGCGGCAGACGCTGACCTTCACATTTTGCAGAAGTCAAACGATCGCTGTCAGCCAACGAAACGGAGCCACGGCTCGAAAAGGTACAATGTGCTGGCTCAGCTTAGGGCCCACAAGGTGGATCCTATTTAGGGTGGACCATGCATGAGAGGAAAGTGTTATAATAATAATAATATAATATTAACAAGGGCAATAAGAATTGCTCAGCCTAAGCTGGGAGTTGGTTGTTAACTTGCACGCTCATGTGACATGCTCGCTCTCTCAACAGACCACCTAATAATATGCATATAAGAAATATATAATGTAGCGGCTCCGCTGGCGGCTGAACTGGCAGCGCAGCGCGCTCCAAACTCATGTATTTAGATTCAGAGAATTCTTTTGTCTTTTGCATTTAATACAATAAAAACTGAAGTCAAGGAGCACAGACGTGTGTATAACTTTCCGGGGTGTATAGAAAGTAATCCTCCAACTCCAGAACAAGGAATTTTCCAATCTTCGTCCTTTTACACTCCGCCTTGAAGATGGGGAACTTTACATTTTCAGGCATCCTTGCCTTTGACATTACCGTCTCAAGCTTTATTCGTTTTTCATTATGTTCAACATCAATTGGTATGAACGCTGTTTCTGTGGCATCATTATTTTCATCGTTCTTCTCGTTGAAAAAGCAAACCAAACTTGTCGGATTAACAGGTGTCCTCCTATTATCCTCGTCAGTAGAATCGAATTCGACTTCTGCAGTCTCCTCGTTCTTATAGTGGTTGTTCTCCATGTTCATTTTATTATATATATATTGTTTTATGTTGTTTAGCAGTTGTTTTTTGTTGTTTAGCAGTTGTTTAACAGTTGTTTAACAGTTGTTTTTTGTTGTTTAGCCGTTGATTTTTGTTATTTAGCAGTTGTTTTTTGTTGTTAAGCAGTTGTTTTTTTTGTTTAGCAGTTGTTTTTTGTTATTTAGCAGTTGTTTTTTGTTGTTTAGCAGTTGTTTTTTAGTTGTTTAGCAATTGTTTTTTGTTCACTTGTACAACGTCTGTTGAATGTAAAGTCGAAACTTGGACTGCGAATTTTAAAGAGGGCAGTCCCTATAGTAGGCATTTCTATAGGTGGTTGTAGATTTCCGAAACTATCAAAATAATGTATATCATTTTTATTTTTGTTATATGCGACCCAATTTGTACCACTTGATTGTGAATCATCTAGGTTTACTATACCACATTCTCGAATTCTTGGAGCGCGTGGAAGTAAATCCCTCATAAATACTCCTCGAAGATTTGGTATATATTTTTGAGCAAAAGTTGTAATGTAATGTAATGTTGTTTATTGTTTTTGCAATGGCTACACTTCCACTAGCTAAACTACCGAGTGTAGTATGCACTAATATTGAATACCTACTCTACCGAGTTCTTAAAAGGTACGCACTGTATCACTTTGTTGCAGTGTTTACATAATTCATGGTCCCGGTCATAAACCCCAAGTGGCCGACATATGAACCGATCGCTATGGCTTAGGTAACTCGCAGAAAGTGCTTGCGTCGGCATAATTGCATGAACGGACCGCATGTGCTAACAGGGCATATGTTTATATACATAAGTACATAGATAGCCGTCTCTCTGCCGCCGTCTGCGAACAGCGCAGCAACGAGACTAAGCCTTAATTAGACTTAAAAGAATATTGTAAGAACACAATAAATTCAAGCCTGGGAGCGGCACCATTGCTGCTCCCTGAAATAAAGAATAAAACCGAGTACAACAAGTCTGTTTTCTATTTCATGGCGATCCTGCCATGTACACATTTCATGGCGACCGTGACATTAGTCCCGGACCTGGACCTGGATCTAAAATTATGAAATAAAACCAAGGGTCCTCATTCTACCACGGATACCACGAGGCTGTCGACCGAGAGAGCTCGAATCTTCGGAATATATATATAAAAACAACAATTCTCTTTCGTTGGTGGCGTAGTTCAACTCGCAGTCTTTTAGCGTGCGTGAAATCATGGTAATAGGTCTTTTATTTTGGGATAGTACCGCGCCTATTCCACTCGCTGAGGCGTCGGTGGTTAAGTCAAACGGTAATTTAAAACCAGGGTATGTCAAAATGACGTCTTCCGATGCCAAAATGTTATTAAGGTGGTCGAATGCATTTCGCTGGGTTTCATTAAACCTGACAGCTACTTTTTTCGACATATTCTTGCTGACCGTCCCGTTTTCCCCTTTGAGGATGGCGGTCCGAGGTCTAGCAATGCAAGCAAAGTTTTTTACAAAGCTCCTGTAATAGCTCGCCAGGCCTAGGAAGGACCTGAGGCTAGCATATTTTGCCGATTTCTTCCCGCAGCACATCGTCGATGGCTCTTTGGAAAATGCTCCCTGCATTTTTTAGGCCGAAGGGTAATCGGCAGAATTCGTATTTCCCACCATTGACTGAGAATGAGGTCTTCTCTCGGTCTTTTATAGCCAGGTATATTTGATGGTACCCTGACTTCAGGTCTAGGGTGGTAAAGAATTTGGCTTCCCCCAAGTTCGCTAGAATCATGGGTATGCTCGGCATGGGGTAGCGGTCGACGATTGTTCGCTCGTTTAGCTTCCTGAAGTCGATTACTAATCGCTTCTTCTTGCTGCCATTGTCATCGGTCCCTTTTTGTCAACCACCCAAGTAGGGCTATTGTATGGGGATCTGGACGGCCTGATTATGCCATTTTGCAGCAGCTCTTTTATTTCATTGTTTACAAAGTCTGCTGCCCCCATAGGTTAGGGGTATAACTTGGAGTAGACAGGTTCGTCACTCGTAGTTCGAATAGTAGCGATGACCGATGTGTTGAAGGTGAGCGCCTCGTTAGAGGTCGAAAACACCTTGATTCTTTTCAGAATAATTTTTTTTAAGTCGGCTTTAGCCGAACCTGGTACCACTATGTCATCGATCTTTGTGAAGCTGACATTCTGGCAGTCAAAAAATTTGTGACGTTTGCGTATTTTATTATGCTGTTGCCTAGGTCCAATGCTACTCCTGCTCGCGTTAGCGAATCGAAGCCTATAATAGCATCAAACGTGCTCAATGAATCCAAGAGGAAAAATGGGACGTGTAGTCCAAAAATGCGCATTATACACTTGTTTTTGACATCACTGGAGCCGTGAATAGAGCTCACTGTAAAGGGGGTTTCAACAGCCATTACGTTTCTTAGCTCCTTTACGGACTTTACGTAATTTTTTGCCGCCCCAGTGTCGATGAGAACTTTTAGTGTTCTGCCAGCCAACTGTCGCTCGACGAACGGCAGTCGGGAACGCTCCCTAAAAAATGTAAGAGGTCGTTAAGCTCGGCTGTGTCGCTATCTTCCTCAATGGAGGCGACCTCAGCCTCAGCTTTGGTGTCATAATCTGTTAGTTCCTGTTGGGGTTGGGCTATATTGTTGACGCGTTGGCGTCTTTGGCCCGATTGACGCTGGGACGAGTTCTGCCTTTTGTAATTGTTGTTACTTTGAGGCTTTCCCCAGTGTGTTCCCTGTCTGAACTTAGCCGTTGAGGGGTCTACCTCCATCGGCTGAACCGTATTGTGGTCTAAGGACTCGGGATCTCTGCGCTTCGGCCAGTGATTGTCCTCATGAGGCTTACTTTGGTTCTGCTTAGGACCAAAGTGCGGATTCTTATCCTCACCTCTCCACTGCTTTCCCTGACCCTTATTATTGCGCCTATTGCCCTCATTGAAATGTGACTTGTCTTCTACAGCTTTCGCGTAGGATGCCGCGAACGCACTTCTTTCAATGCTGTTCTCGGCTTCCCGCGCTAATGTCAGTGCAGATGGAAGGTCTTTGGGTTGTGCTGGTAGCACGAGTATCTTGAGTGGCCTCTTAAGCCCTGCAATGAATGCATGAAGGGCATCATCCCTAACCTCCTTATTCAGGATTCCTGCTGTGTCCATGTTATGTGACATGACTATTTTGTTAGTGACGAGCGTGAGTTTCCTCTCGACTTCGTCATAGTATGCCATAAGGTCGGAATCTCCTTGTCGAACCATTTCTAAATTTGGCCGTAGCACTCTTAGGGACGTTTTGTCCGCATATGTGCAATCTAGTCTGGCTAGAATTGCATCGAAATTTAGCACTGTGTTGTGGGACGTGAGTAGTGCCCGAGCGGGCCCGCAAATTTTGTTTTTAATGATGACAACGGCCTCGTAGTGTGCCTCGCTGCCATCGTATCTTTTGAACACTTCATAAGCATCTGATGCAGCCTGCCTCCACGAAACGTACTCGTCGTGGTTTCCATTGAACGTCGCCAGGGGATTTTACTATGTCCAACTTGACATCGCATCTTACTGCAGGGTCCGGTACTACACTTTGGTAGACCTCCATTTGCGACAAGCGCTTGGACCATTTCTGCGTTCATTTCTGGTTGATCTATGTCCCTAACTTCGGGGCGAAATCCTACCTCTTCGCTATCGTCGCTATCGTCACTACGAATTTCCTGCTCAAGACAAAAGGTTTCGGCGGGCCACTTGGTGATATAAAAGGCGAAGAGAAAAAAAAAAACAAATGGATCGTCACCTAAAACACAAAAATAATGGATTAATTTGTCTCAAAAACAAAATTAAAATACAGAACGGTGACAACAAGCATAGGTCAATTCGACTGGGTGTATTATTGGCACAGATACACTGGATAACCTTAGTTAAAAATTAAATACAAGCACAGTGGAAAAAATTGTAGCAAAATACAAGGAGAAAAACGACTGGCAACCTCTGCATGCGTACAGAGACCAACCTTAACAAAGAAATAAAATATTCCTTTGCATAATTAATTCATGCAAATGTTGACTGCCTTGGCACCAATGTGCGTTATATGAGATATATGTTTTTTTATTGTTAGTTTTTATTTATGGCCACGCACTTAGAAAAATCTGAATCAGAAATCGAAAATCGAGTCACTATTTATTTACTGTAAAAAATTCCTGGGCATAGGGAATTGTATGCACTGGTATTTGTGTTTGCGTAGAACTTGGCTATTGTCGGCGCTCAGCTACTTACATATTGTACAACTTCTGGGGTGAAATTCGAATATTAGTAATAATATTACTCCGTTGGGCGACAGTTATTTAATATTCGTGCCCGCTGGCGGTGCCTCCGTGGCAGGGGTAGAGCCGGATGGTTGGGTGTTGGTGACCACCAAGGATGGCAGCCACTGAAGAGTCGGGTAGTCGCTTCGACTTCCTTCCTTGGTCCGAATTATGTAACTATTAGTGCCGGCTGGCGGTGCCTCGTGGCAGAGGTAGAGCCGGTTGGTTGGGTATTGGTGGCCATCCAGGATGGCAGCCACCGAGGAGTCGGGTAGTCGCTTCGACTTCCTTCCTTCGTCCGAAGTTTACGGTGGGAGATACTTATCCCCGCTGTTATGGCCCTTAAGGCACGATAACCAAATTCAATAAATAGAATAAATGTAACGGCAGAGGCCGGAGTTTTATAATCGAGCCAGTGCTCTCTATTCCAAATCCAAATTAAAACTAAACTTAAGAACTAATAAAAGCTCATGCATAGCCGGCTGCCCGCGGCAGACGCTGACCTTCACATTTTGCAGAAGTCAAACAATCGCTGTCAGCCAACGAAACGGAGCCACGGCTCGGAACGGTACAATGTGCTGGCTCAGCTTAGGGCCCACAAGGTGGACCCAATTTAGGGTGGACCATGCATGAGAGGAAAGTGTAATAATAATAATAATAATATAATATTAACAAGGGGAATAAGAATTGGCCTGCTCAGCCTAAGCTGGGAGTTGGTTGTTAACTTGCACGCTCATGTGACATGCTCGCTCTCTCAACAGACCACCTAATAATATGCATATAAGAAATATATAATGTAGCGGCTCCGCTGCCGGCTGAACTGGCAGCGCAGCGCGTCCCAAACTCATGTATTTAGATTCAGAGAATTCTTTTGTCTTTTGCATTTAATACAATAAAAACTGAAGTCAAGGAGCACAGACGTGTGTATAACTTTCCGGGGTGTATAGAAAGTAATCCTCCAACTCCAGAACAAGGAATTTTCCAATCTTCGTCCTTTTACACTCCGCCTTGAAGATGGGGAACTTTACATTTTCAGGCATCCTTGCCTTTGACATTACCGTCTCAAGCTTTATTCGTTTTTCATTATGTTCAACATCAATTGGTATGAACGCTGTTTCTGTGGCATCATTATTTTCATCGTTCTTCTCGTTGAAAAAGCAAACCAAACTTGTCGGATTAACAGGTGTCCTCCTATTATCCTCGTCAGTAGAATCGAATTCGACTTCTGCAGTCTCCTCGTTCTTATAGTGGTTGTTCTCCATGTTCATTTTATTATATATACATTGTTTTATGTTGTTTAGCAGTTGTTTTTTGTTATTTAGCAGTTGTTTTTTGTTGTTTAGCAGTTGTTTAACAGTTGTTTTTTGTTGTTTAGCCGTTGGTTTCTGTTATTTAGCAGTTGTTTTTTGTTGTTAAGCAGTTGTTTTTTTTGTTTAGCAGTTGTTTTTTGTTTTTTAGTTGTTTAGCAATTGTTTTTTGTTCACTTGTACAACGTCTGTTGAATGTAAAGTCGAAACTTGGACTGCGAATTTTAAAGTGGGCAGTCCCAATAGTAGGCAGTTCTATAGGTGGTTGTAGATTTCTGAAACTATCAAAATAATGTATATCAGTTTTATTTTTGTTATATGCGACCCAATGTGTACCACTTGATTGTGAATCATCTAGGTTTACTATACCACATTCTCGAATTCTTGGAGAGCGTGGAAGTAAATCCCTCATAAACACTCCTCGAAGATTTGGTATATATTTTTGAGCAAAAGTTGTAATGTAATGTAATGTTTTTTATTGTTTTTGCAATGGCTACACTTCCACTAGCTAAACTACCGAGTGTAGTATGCACTAATATTGAATACCCACTCTACCGAGTTCTTAAAGGCTACGCACTGTAACACTTTGTTGCAGTGTTTACATAATTCATGGTCCCGGTCATAAACCCCAAGTGGCCGACATATGAACCGATCGCTATGGCTTAGGTAACTCGCAGAAAGTGCTTGCGTCGGCATAATTGCATGAACGGACTAACAGGGCATATGTTTATATACATAAGTACATAGATAGCCGTCTCTCTGCCGCCGTCTGCGAGCAGCGCAGCAACGAGACTAAGCCTTAATTAGACTTAAAAGAATATTGTAAGAACACAATCAATTCAAGCCTGGGAGCGGCACCATTGCTGCTCCCTGAAATAAAGAATAAAACCGAGTACAACAAGTCTGTTTTCTATTTCATGGCGATCCTGCCATGTACACATTTCATGGCGACCGTGACATTGGTCCCGGACCTGGACCTGGATCTAAAATTATGAAATAAAACCAAGGGTCCTCATTCTACCACGGATACCACGAGGCTGTCGACCGAGAGAGCTCGAATCTTCGGAATATATATATAAAAATTAAATCTGAGTGAGTAGAGTGTGATGGGTCGGGCTGGTATAAAAAAAAAATACAAAAAAGAATAGCGTACTTGAAGTGGCTATTATATGCAAACATACCACCCCCGCCATGGGCCACAAAAGGTTTCGGCGGGCCACTTGGTGATATAAAAGGCGAAGAGAAAAAAAAAACAAATGGATCGTCACCTAAAACACAAAAATAATGGATTAATTTGTCTCAAAAACAAAATTAAAATACAGAACGGTGACAACAAGCATAGGTCAATTCGACTGGGTGTATTATTAGCACAGATACACTGGATAACCTTAGTTAAAAATTAAATACAAGCACAGTGGAAAAAATTGTAGCAAAATACAAGGAGAAAAACGACTGGCAACCTCTGCATGCGTACAGAGACCAACCTTAACAAAGAAATAAAATATTCCTTTGCATAATTAATTCATGCAAATGTTGACTGCCTTGGCACCAATGTGCGTTATATGAGATATATGTTTTTTTATTGTTATTTTTTATTTATGGCCACGCACTTAGAAAAATCTGAATCAGAAATCGAAAATCGAGTCACTATTTATTTACTGTAAAAAATTCCTAATGCTGGGCATAGGGAATTGTATACAATGGTATTTGTGTTTGCGTAGAACTTGGCTATTGTCGGCGCTCAGCTACTTACATATTGTACAACTTCTGGGGTGAAATTCGAATATTAGTAATAATATTACTCCGTTGGGCGACAGTTAGAGGTAGGTAGAGCCGGATGGTTGGGTGTTGGTGACCACCAAGGATGGCAGCCACTGAAGAGTCGGGTAGTCGCTTCGACTTCCTTCCTTCGTCCGAAGTTTACGGTGGGAGATACTTATCCCCGCTGTTATGGCCCTTAAGGCACGATAACCAAATTCAATAAATAGAATAAATGTAACGGCAGAGGCCGGAGTTTTATAATCGAGCCAGTGCTCTCTATTCCAAATCCAAATTAAAACTAAACTTAAGAACTAATAAAAGCTCATGCATAGTCGGCTGCCCGCGGCAGACGCTGACCTTCACATTTTGCAGAAGTCAAACGATCGCTGTCAGCCAACGAAACGGAGCCACGGCTCGAAACGGTACAATGTGCTGGCTCAGCTTAGGGCCCACAAGGTGGACCCTATTTAGGGCGGACCATGCATGAGAGGAAAGTGTAATAATAATAATAATATAATATTAACAAGGGGAATAAGAATTGGCCTGCTCAGCCTAAGCTGGGAGTTGGTTGTTAACTTGCACGCTCATGTGACATGCTCGCTCTCTCAACAGACCACCTAATAATATGCATATAAGAAATATATAATGTAGCGGCTCCGCTGCCGGCTGAACTGGCAGCGCAGCGCGCCCCAAACTCATGTATTTAGATTCAGAGAATTCTTTTGTCTTTTGCATTTAATACAATAAAAACTGAAGTCAAGGAGCACAGACGTGTGTATAACTTTCCGGGGTGTATAGAAAGTAATCCTCCAACTCCAGAACAAGGAATTTTCCAATCTTCGTCCTTTTACACTCCGCCTTGAAGATGGGGAACTTTACATTTTCAGGCATCCTTGCCTTTGACATTACCGTCTCAAGCTTTATTCGTTTTTCATTATGTTCAACATCAATTGGTATGAACGCTGTTTGTGTGGCATCATTATTTTCATCGTTCTTCTCGTTGAAAAAGCAAACCAAACTTGTCGGATTAACAGGTGTCCTCCTATTATCCTCGTCAGTAGAATCGAATTCGACTTCTGCAGTCTCCTCGTTCTTATAGTGGTTGTTCTCCATGTTCATTTTATTATATATATATTGTTTTATGTTGTTTAGCAGTTGTTTTTTGTTATTTAGCAGTTGTTTTTTGTTGTTTAGCAGTTGTTTAACAGTTGTTTTTTGTTGTTTAGCCGTTGGTTTCTGTTATTTAGCAGTTGTTTTTTGTTGTTAAGCAGTTGTTTTTTTTGTTTAGCAGTTGTTTTTTGTTTTTTAGTTGTTTAGCAATTGTTTTTTGTTCACTTGTGCATCGTCTGTTGAATGTAAAGTCGAAACTTGGACTGTGAATTTTTTTTATAGTAGGCAGTTCTATAGGTGGTTGTAGATTTCCGAGACTATCAAACTAATGTATATCATTATATTTTGTGTACCACTTGATTGTATATCATCTAGGTTTAGTATACCACGTTCTCGAATTCTTGGAGAGCGTGGAAGTAAATTTCTCATATATACTCCTCGAAGATTTGGTATATATTTTTGAGCAAAAGTTGTAATGTAATGTAATGTTTTTTATTGTTTTTGCAATGGCTACACTTCCACTAGCTAAACTACCGAGTGTAGTATGCACTAATATTGAATACCCACTCTACCGAGTTCTTAAAGGCTACGCACTGTAACACTTTGTTGCAGTGTTTACATAATTCATGGTCCCGGTCATAAACCCCAAGTGGCCGACATATGAACCGATCGCTATGGCTTAGGTAACTCGCAGAAAGTGCTTGCGTCGGCATAATTGCATGAACGGACTAACAGGGCATATGTTTATATACATAAGTACATAGATAGCCGTCTCTCTGCTGCCGTCTGCGAGCAGCGCAGCAACGAGACTAAGCCTTAATTAGACTTAAAAGAATATTGTAAGAACACAATCAATTCAAGCCTGGGAGCGGCACCATTGCTGCTCCCTGAAATAAAGAATAAAACCGAGTACAACAAGTCTGTTTTCTATTTCATGGCGATCCTGCCATGTACACATTTCATGGCGACCGTGACATTGGTCCCGGACCTGGACCTGGATCTAAAATTATGAAATAAAACCAAGGGTCCATTCTACCACGGATACCACGAGGCTGTCGACCGAGAGAGCTCGAATCTTCGGAATATATATATAAAAATTAAATCTGAGTGAGTAGAGTGTGATGGGTCGGGCTGGTATAAAAACAAAATACAAAAAAGAATAGCGTACTTGAAGTGGCTATTATATGCAAACATACCACCCCCGCCATGGGCCACAGTTGTAAAGCTGCAAAGTGAACTTGACTTTCTGAAGTCAAGTATAAAAAAGTCCAGCACCCCAATCACAACTCACCCAGCTACAGAATTAATAAACCAAAAAAATACTAAACCTCCATCACCTAAGGAACTACCGAGGAGGAAGGACCGCTGCCCTGCCGACTGCCCAGGGCCACTAAGCAGTGTGTACTGTAAATACACATGCACAGGGAAATACAACTAGTGTGAGAGGCCATCCGGCTCTTACACTTCCTGGGAGAAGTTGCCTGTACGAAGCCAGCACCGGTACCGCCTGAGCCCATAGGCCCAGGACAACAGCAGCAGATACAAAGCGTGGGAGGCACGACCGCCACCTGCGCCTTCGAGGGAGCGTCAGCATAGCCAAGCCGGCGACGACCAGCTGACGCGGACCGGAAGGAGCATCGGAAGAAACATCGCAGCATAGGACGCAGGATTAACCCATGCACTACGTTGCATAATTTTTTTGATTGCACTGCGATGCATATTTTTTTTTATATAACATAATATAAATTGTAAAATTGAGCGGAACCATCTCTGCCCAATTAGTCGTGTAGCCCGTAAAGCTATGCAAAACGATAGGTAGAAACCTGTCAAGATAGATGATAGGTTATGCAATAAGCAAATCCTCAAGAGAAAACAATAATAATTATATTCCAACTTATAAAATAAAGGTATATATACCACCTACAAAAATGACTTTGGATATAAAAACAGTGGATTCCACTGCCAATGTCATAAACAAAGTAGAATCGAATAATATTGATTTACATTGGGTACATGTACTTTTAATAATCATTGTTGTCATAATGTGCGCAAATTTCTTTTATAAAATATATAAGCTGCACAGTAGATGTTTAAATAAAAGATATATGAGCCGGGCTAATGACCTGGATATAATATAAGCAATATTGTTTAAATATACAATATATATGTAATAAATCAAAATAAAATAAAAATAATTGTATACAAATATAATTTTAAAAAAATGGCTAAACTAAGCACAATGCCCATGATATAATGGATTGGAATGAATTGTATAAAGAAATAAATAATATCAAAGCAAATTTTGACAAATCGTATAAGTCACTAACCTAGAATAGACCAATCCAGAAGAACACAGTTAGAAAACATGTGGAGATATTAGTAGAGAACTTTAACGAAGCGCGAATACTAATACATGGTCACAGGGAGAGGTTGAATCAAGATCATTTGTCTCAGGAATCTAAACTTCTGATACGACAGCGATCTAATTTAATATCGGTTAAACAAAAATTCAGTTTAGAAATAGTAATACCGAATGTTCTAAACACTCCCATAGCAGTAGACACTGCACCTGACCCAGAATCAGATGAAAGAAACGAATTAAAATTATAAGAGGTATACCCCAAAATAGAAGAGAAAGATTTAAATAATCTTATTATTCCAGCGGTATACACAGATAGAGATAGTTAGACAGATTCTGATACTCCTAGCGAGACAAGCAACCTTACCACAATGGCACAATCCAATATTGATAGAAGAATATAATTTCACTGTAGAATATCTGAAGGGAAAAGATAACTTTGGAGCTGATGCGTTATCAAGAATAACCATCAAGGATCTACAAAATATAACTGAAAATATCAATAAAGTCACTACAAGATATCAAAATAGACAGAAAATCCGCGCGGAAAATAAAAAAATAGAATTGCCTAAGCAAACTATTGAAAAAGCTTCTAAGCCCAACGTATATGACGTCATAAACAATGACGAAGTACGTAAAGTAGTGACATTGCATGTAAAAGATATGTTATGTTTATTTAAACATGGCAGGAAAATTACTGCAAGATATAATGTTAGCTATTTATATACCAATGGAACTCTAGACTTAGGTCAATTTTTCCTAACGCTTGAACTGCAAGCCGGTATAAACAAAATCAGCCAACTTCAATAGATAATTTGAAATTAATGGGCAATAAAATATTGAAAACATTACGAGTAGTGCTACTCAACCCGGTGAGCCAAATAAAAAGTCTAAAAGACAAAGAAGCTATTCTGTCTAAATTTCATGATGATCCAAATCACGGAGGTCACACTGGCATATCAAAAACTTTAGCCAAAGTAAGAAGACACTATTACTGGAAAAGTATGTCTAAAGATATAACTCAGTAGGTAAGAAAATGTCAGAAGTCAAAAATTACATCGCATACAAAGACTCCTTTAACAATAACCGATACACCAATAAACGCTTTCGACAAAGTAATACTGGACACTGTTGGTCCACTACCAAAATCAGAAAATGGCAATGAATACGTAGTCACGTTAATATCTGATTTAACAAAATATCTAGTTGCCATACCAGTAGCAAATAAAAACGCAAATACCGTCGCTAAAGCAATTTTCAAATCATTTATTCTAAAGTACGGTCCAATGATGGCGTTCATTACGGACATGGGAACAGAATACAAAAATTCAATTATAAATGACTTGTGCAAATATTTGAAAATCGAAAACATATCATCTACAGCACACCACCACCAGACAGTTGGAACAATAGAAAGAAGTCATAGAACCTTTAATGAGTATATACGATCTTACATATCGGTTGATAAAACTGATTGGGACGTATGGCTTCAATACTTTGTATATTGTTTCAACACGACCCCCTCTATGGCACATACTTATTGTCCATATCAGTAGGTGACCAAGTTTTATTAAAACGAGACAGGTCACAAGTTAGATTCTAAATACACAGGTCCGTATAAAGTAAAGGAAATAGGAGATATATATAACATAGTAATAACAAATAATAAAAATAAGAAACAAACAGTTCATAAAGATAGATTAAAAATCTTTATTTCAGAAATTGTACTTAGTATGGCCATGCACAGTTACACACACAAATTTTTACTATCTTAATATTATTATTAAAATAACTTGATAATATTACGTTATTTTTCAAAAGGAGGGAGATGTAGTCTGCACTAATATTGAATACCCACAGCAACGAGTTTTTAAAGGGTACGCACTGTTACACTTTGTTGCAGTGTTTACATAATTCATGGTCCCGGTCATAAACCCCAAGTGGCCGAAATATGAACCGATCGCTATGGCTTAGGTAACTCCCAGAAAGTGCTAGCGTCGGCATAATTGCATGAACGGACCGCATGTGCATACCCCTCGCGCTCCTCACATAAGAGGGCATATGTTTATATGTTTATATACATAAGTACATAGATAGCCGTCTCTCTGCCGTCGCCTGCGAGCAACGCAGAAACGAGACTTAGCCTTAATTATACTTAAAAGAATATTGTAAGAACACAATAAATTCAAGCCTGAGAGCGATACCATTGCTGCTCCCTGAAATAAAGAATAAAACCGAGTACAACAAGTCTGTTTTATATTTCATGGCGATTCTGCCATGTAAACACTTAGAGCAGTCAAAATTGGTACGATTGGTAAAAAACCACCAGTTTTGGGTATATTAATTATTCTTGGTACTTTCACGTTTTTCTTTGAACCCATTGCCGATTGAACTGATTTTCGTTGTATAGAACACTCAAAGAGTCAATGTGGCGTGAGTATAGTTTCAATGGGAAATATAAGTAGATAGATATTTACAAAAATTTGATATTTGATTACAATAATAGGGTACATAGAACCATAAAAATGAGCCCAATCAGTGTCAACACAACTAATAAAAACCAAATATTAGAAGACTCATATAATCACATAAAGATATATGTTGAGAGTAAAATACGAAATGGCGATCACGTTCGTATCAGCAAGTATAAACATGTGTTTGAAAAAGGGTATACACCGAATTACACAACAGAAATCTTTAAAATTAGAAAAGTCAACAATACATTCCCCAAAACATACTTACTTGAAGATTATAAAGGTAATCCGATTCAGGGTGGGTTTTATAAAGAAGAACTTAAAAAGACTGAATTCCCGAACACATTTCTAGTTGAGAAAATTGTAAAGCGAAGAGGAGATAAAGTTTTGGTAAAATAGCTTGGCTTTCAATGGACGAAGCCAGCTGGGTAAATAAAGATGAAATTTTATGGTACAAATATATATATAAATTACAACATATAATTAAATTTAATAAATATATTTACATACATATAAATGTACAAGTTTATAATGTGTATACTAAAATTTTAATAAAATATAATACTTGTTTTACAATTCATTTTTGTTTTACTTATATTTACCACAATCTCGATCAAAATAAAACATTTCCAATTTAATTGACTTATATGTTTACTTCTATGTTTACTTGCTTATCTCTATGTTCATTTAATGTATTGACATCTGTATTTCTCCCATTTATTTTATCTCTTAAGAATATATTTATAAGTTCTAAGAAATTGATACTATTCACAATGTCCTTTTCCATTAACCTTTTATGTTAAGATAGAGTACCATGATCATCGTGATTTAACATTGCAAACTCTGTTTCATTATGTTTTCGTTTTCTTTTACTATCATTAGCACAAAGCACATTCTTATATACCCTATTTGTTGATATTTTGTGTGTCCTTGATCTAAACATTATCCTACTACCATATAGTGGAGTTCCAGTAAGTAATACATTTTTATAATGATCCATAGTTAAATTTCTGGAACTCACTCCTTTTGCTTTATTATAAGGGTTTTCAACATCATCTATTTTATAACTATAAACTTTGGAGAGCATAGACCTATAAATTCACTCATTAGTTTTCCATTCAACTCATCTATAAAATATCCTAACATTTTTTTATTAACTTTTTTAAAATTTCATAAATCGATTCTTCTCAAATTTTGATTCAATATCACCATGAATATCCTTATAAAAATCATCAGTTTTTATGGTATAGATAAATGAGTCTGTATCCATGTAATTTAAAACTAAAAAAAAAATGCATTGCTGCAAATTTTTATAATGGATTACATAATTTTTTTGTTCCCGAGGTCAGCTATTAATTTTTTAACTTTATCCTCTTTAGATGCAAAGTTATTTGACGGACAAAACGGAAGAAATACATTATAAAGGATGATTCCTTTGTTGGATCAAAATCTGTTAAGTATTTGTTATTTGCCTTTCTATCTATGACAACATTGTACTAAGCCCCCTCGAATGCTATTACCTACTAGTAATTCTAGTTAAATATTTGTGGTCTTTAACATGGCTGCCCAAGATAGACCTGGTGTAGTAAAAACTGAGCAACTGAGGGTGTGATTAATAAATTTGTAAACATATTTTTCTAAAATTTTCAAATATATCAGTCAATAGGAAAACATCATTTTAAATACAACTCTAGATAATCCTTTAGACTTGAACAAAAAAAATTGTGACCAGACATTATTTGCGTGTTCATAATCATCTTGAGAGCATTCCTTTTCTGTCAAGTTACTATAGAATGCTGCTCTTGATGGAAAGATACCCTTTTTACGCATAAGCCTGACTTCGATTTCATTTTAAAAAAAATCTTTTTACTGTATTTAACTGATCATCAATTAAATTAGAAGCAAGGGTATTTAAAATTGATGGCATAAATCTGAATGTGCAAAGAAATCGAATTTCGAAATTGTTTCGATTTGAAGTTTTTATGGTTTTGGACACCGAAATATATTGTTCTTTATTTACTGGGATTGCATTAATACTATCAGGAGTTTTAGCCAAGTCTTCAATAAATATATGACAATCATACTAAAAAAATAATGGAAAAAAACTGGTATAAATTTACATAGTCTATACTCAAATTAACATTTAGATCGCTAACTCTATCATTTAATAATATTTTTTTACAAATATGACAATTTAATGAATCCTGAAATTCAAACTCGTCTTCAGGAGTCATTATGATTGGTTTAAAATTGTACAAGAGAGTCTACAAAATTTGATTCTGCGTTACTACCTGTTTTTATTACAATTTTATCTAGCTTAGATTCAAAGCCACACTTAATTTTATATAATAACAGTCTTATGTCTTAGAGCAGCATACCCAGATCCAGAGAATTCAGAATATGGAAAAACACTGGTACAATTTACATAGTCTATACTCCAAGTTACATTTAGAATGAGCTGCACCCCTAAATAAACCTGTTAAATAGCAATGATCCCTAACTCTATAATTTAATAATATTTTTTACAAATATGACAATTTTATGAATCCTGAAATTCATACTCGTCTTCAGGACTCATTACGATTGGTTTAAAATTGTACAAAATTTTTATCCTACGTTACTACCTGTTTTTATTACAAATTCATCTAGCTTAGAATCAAAGGCACACTTAATATTATATAATAAGAATATGCTATAGGTACATGAGAGTTTAAATTGAATAATTTTGGGCTTTCTTCAATATTTCTGGGCTCCAGTACACATTCAAAGTCGGCGTACACGACGAAGGCAACCTTGCGGTATTGGGTAAACTCCAGAGTTCGCTTTTGTAATTCCGGTAGCGTGGAGACTTTTCCGCTCAGATCCAGAGAATTCAGACAAAATGCTTTCCAATTTCTATACTTCGGGTATAGGTCATAGGACTCCAAGATCATTTCATTACGTTTGGTGTGTTTGGTGTCATTGGAAAGCCCTTTCCAATAGTATGCTTTATACGATTGTAAGTTAAAAACTGCAACTTTTCATTAAAACGCTTAAAAATAAATTTCCAAACCTCCGCGCACAAGCAGATATCAGCACATACTTGAGGGTTGGGGTGAGTTCGCAGCTCCGCGCTCAAGCAGACCCGAGCGCACACTTGAGGGTAGCGGTAAGTTCTCAGGTGGACTCGCCCAAGAGATAGCAAAGGGTCATGTCTTTCAGAAAACCAATGGAGTTAGGATCTTATAGAATACCTGACTCAGGCGCACACATACATACCGAGTATCCGTGCATATAAGTATTAAAAATTTTAAAATCAATTCAGCTAAACATAAAACTGATGTATTATTATCAGCCTATGTCCTATGTTCTAGCTACTAGAAATATCTTAGAAACATGTTCTCAGAAAACAATTACTGCAACGTTACTTGCATCCCTTTTCTCCTTACTTACTGAAATCTAAAAATTCTGAAATTTGAATAAACAACTTAAAACACTGACTTATACTTGACTATGCACTTTTCAATTTTATTATGGTGCGTCCATGAACGTATATCGGTTCTCCATATCGTTACATTTTATTACTTTTTTGAACACGTGCACTGATTTGAAAAACTATAATTTATGGGTTTATGATTTCTGTGCCAGAATCCATACTGACTAAAAGGGCCTGCGGGGTGGTGAAGGGGAATCCTAATCACAGGAGACTACTGATAATGGGTTTCGGGGTGGGGGAAACCATGTTTTAATCACTAATGTGTGACCTTTTTATCTATGTGTTGGAATGGATCTTCCTCACCGGTTCCACATGTCATGTTTCCACACACATCTGGGGTTCCCACTCAACCATACACACGCTCACACGTAGACAGAGGCTTACATATATAGAAATTGACAGTGTGTTTTGAGAAAATTCAACCCCTTAAGACGTTCCCAATCCTCCTAATTAGGGTCAGGAATACATTTCAATATTCCCAAATTGCGGATAGGGGGGTCGGAAAACTAATCATGACACAATCGTCATATTTTATTACTTCTTTGAACATGTGCACTGATTTTAAAAACTATAATTTATGGGTTTATGATTTCTGTGCCAGAATCCATACTGACTAAAAGGGTGAGGGGGAATCCTTATCACAGGAGACGACGGATAATGGGTTTCGGGGTGGGGGAAACCATGTTTTTATCACTAATGTGAAAGCTTAATAGGCCATAAATCTGTGCCAAAACCAGCGAAAACTAACAACTGTTCTGTACTTGAGGCACGCAAAGAAAAAAACTTTTCAGCAAACCCGATTTCGGTAGAAATCCTACAGGGCACACACTGCAACACTTTGTTGTGTGTTTAAGTAATTCGAGGTCTCGGTCATAAATTTTAAATTGCCGAGATTCCAAACGCTCGCTGTGCCTTAGCTGCACGCCGAAAATGCATATGCAGCATAAATGTAATACGAGCAGACTACTTATATGTGCATATACCTCCGCTTAAGCGATTATAGCTATATACCTAAAAATATATAACCGTCTCTCCGCTGCCGCTGTTGGCAGACTTTAGACTTCCCGACTCCTAAAAATATTGTAAAGGAGAAGAACCTATTGGGAGCTTGGAGCGGCAACAACGGCTGATCCAACTAAGAGATCAAATAAATAATAAAGAAATATATACAACAGGAATATACGCACAAAGTATTTTGATTGCTACTGGATGGGATCCTGCTATTGCTGGAAAAACTAGGCGAGTACTACACGGCGACCGTGACAGGGCCGATGTAAACTTGGAAATCGAGGACACCGAAGTGCCAATATCAAACGCTTCAGATCCAATCCTTAACCCGAAAATACGGATCTAAGAGAAGATGAGCGGACAACGAAGGATCACTCAACAATGGAAAAATTAGTGAAATCGCAGTGAGTAGAGTGTGATGTGTGCTAAACGCAGTGGTGTGGTAAAAAGATTAAAAGCCAGAAAGGCTGAATTACTGAAGCTACTTAATAGCGGAAGTAAATTAAATTGGAACGACTCGGTAAAACTACATGCCGAAGTCGAACTTATAAAGAAATTAGTAAGTGAAAGAAAAAATCAAAGCACAGCCACAAACACATCCACCTAACCTGCAATTAAGAGTCTCGCTAAAGCTAATATCAAATTACCTCCGCCATAGAAGAAAAAAATAACTAAATTGAAGAAGAAGTGCCCAGACGACTGCGAGGGACCACTATGTTCACCTCATTGCGAGTACACCTGTACAACCAGCACCGGCACCGTCTTACGCACCAAGTAAGACCAAGGAACAGTGAACCGAGCGCATATTTTTTTTAATTTCACTGCTTTGCAAATTTTTTTTTCAATTGTAATGCGATGCATATTTTTTCATTTATATCATAAAAACTATTGTAAAATTGAGCGACATTAAAGTTGCCCAATTAGCGTGTGGCCTGAGACAGGTTTTTATGTAAAGTAGTTCAGTAGATGTAAAACAAGTGGACTCCATTGCAAATGTAATATATAAAGTCGAGTCCAACACAATTAATGAAGAATTAACGAACATCTTATTATCAATAATTATGAGCGCATATATCTTGTACAAGGCATATATATTTCATAATAAATGTATATCAAAGAGAGCCTTAAACAGAAGCAAGGCTAATGATCTGGACAAAATATAAAAAATAAAAAAAAGCGCCCACAATAATTAGAAAAAGATGTTCTACTAAGGAAAAAAACCCGCTAAAGATAATATGTATATCCATATAGTAATATATAAAATATGTATATGATATGTATGTATAATGAAAATAAAAAAAAATTAAATAAAACAAAATAAATAAATAAGAATTCTGTGCATAAAAAATAATATATGAAAAATATGAATTCCGCAGAGTGCATTGGAACCACTTTTAATAAGGGACCAAACCCCTGATATAATATCCTATGCTATCCATAATATAGTATCCGTAATTTAAAAAGGAGTGTCTATAATCCATTAGATAATGAAAGGGAAAGAAATATATGAAACACAGCATAATATAAAAATTGATTTTGACAAATCTTATAAATCATTATCAAGACCTCGGCCAGCACAGCAAATCACTGTGAACAAGCATGCCGAAATATTAGCAAACCGTTTCAATACAGCGCGTACACTAAGACATGACTAGAGAGACAGGCTCGATAAAGCCCATTGGTCTCAGGTATCAAAGTATCTAAATAAATTAAGGGACAGCCTAATAGCTATAAAGCAAAGGTACGATCTAAAAATTTCAGTACCAACTATCCTAAACAGACCGTTGACAATAGAAATTGGAGAAGAGTCAGAATTATCAGATTTATCAGCACCTATTAAGATGGAGTCATGGCATTAAGAGGGCGTGAGGTATAAAAGAAATAAATAAATTGCACACATTAAGTGGTTATTATTTACAAATCAACCGCCAGACCCCTAGGCAACAGCCTAAAAATTGCAAGAAGAACTTGATTTCCTTAAATGATCGTGACAAGTTGGAGTGACATCTCTAAAGAGATCTCCCAAGATTTGTGCAATTTTGGTTTTCCGGGTTTTGTGGGCCTTAAGGTGGGCGTGGCTAGATGGAAAAAAACAATTTGCATTTGGGGCATCATAAAAACCTACATGCTTAATCCGAACTTTCTATCTGTTATAGCTTCCGAGATAACAGCTTTTTTTTTTTCGCGAAAACCGTCTTTTGAGCCTTGTGGGCGTAATGGTAGGTGTGGCAGGATAGTAGTACCACTATAAGATGCGCTGGCATGTAAAGATTATACATATTCAACTTTCTAGCTGTAATAGTTCCTGAGATTTCAGCGATTATAGTTTTTCGCGATTTGTGGGCGTTAGCGTGCGCGTGGCGGGATGCTGTAATAAACTTGCGCTGCGTAGGAACCTCAAGAATCTTCATGCTCAATCTTTGTATCTGCTATATTTTCTGAATGTTCTCTCTAATAGAGTTCTCGATGCATTGGAAATTATAGAATTATTAAAAGGCGAGCACGAACAATTAGCTTTTTCAATAATAACAAGAGAAAACGCTATAGTCGAGTGCCGCGACTATAAGATACCCGTTACCGTTTTACAAAATTTTAAAATATTATTTTGCTAGTGGAAATTCACAAGGCGCCACCTATTGTCAGAGGAAGTATGTGGAGTATGCTTATAGTGACGTCACTGCCCATGTGAGGCCTTATAACTAAATTTCTTTATAAATAGCGAAATATTGTTGCGATTTGAAAAATCTTTGGTAAATCGATAGGTATTAACAGAAATAAGTTACACAAGGTCAAACGAAGGCATTCATAATAATATTATAGACGCTACAGTTTTCCGCGGTTTGTGGGCGTCAGAGTAGGCGTGGCCGGATGCAACTTCGTGGAAAGTTGCAAAGGCATCTCCTAAATACGTGATCCTAAACAAAATTATGTAGCTTTTATAGTTTTTGAGATTTTTGCATTTTTGGTTGTTCAGGTTTTGTGTGCGTTAGAGTGGGCGTGGCTTGATCGAAAAAAAACAATTCGCATTGGGAGCATAATAGAAACCTACATGCTTAATCCGAACTTTCTATCTTTTATAGTTACCGAGATATCAGCTTTTCTAGAAAATCCGAAAACCGTCTTTAGAGCCTTGTGGGCGTATGGGTGGGTGTGGCCGGATGGTAGTACCACTATAAGATGCGCTGCCACTTAAAGATTATACTTTTTGAACTTCAACTTTCTAACTGCAATAGTTCCTGAGATTTCAGCAATTTTAGTTTTTGGCGATTTGTGGGCGTTAGAGTGGGCGTGGCAGGATGCTGTAATAAACTTGCGCTGTCCCGGGACCTCAAGAATCTTCATGCTTAATCTCAATTTTGTATCTGCTATAGTTCCTGAGATCTCAGCGTTCATACGGACGGACGGACGGACGGACGGACGGACGGACGGACGGACGGACGGACAGACGGACATGGCTCAATCGACTTCGCTATTGATCCTGATCAAGAATATATATACTTTATAGGGTCGCAAAAGCTTCCTTCTATCTGTTACATACTTTTCAACGAATCTAGTATACCCTTTTACTCTACGAGTAACGGGTATAAAAACAAGAGGAAACGCTATAGTCGAGTGCCACGACTATAAGATACCAGTTACTGTTTTACACAATCTTAATATATTCATTTTGCTAGTGGAAGTTCCCCAGGCGCCACCTATTGTAAGAGAAAGTATGTTGAGTAACTGATAGTGACGTCACTGCCCATGTGAGGCCTTATAACCTAAATTTCTTCATAGATAACAAAATAATGTTCCGATTTAAAAAATCTTTGGTAAATCGATAGATATTAATAGAAATAAGTTATACAAGGTCAAAAGAAGGCATTCATAGCATCAATATTATAGACGCCACAGTTTTTTGCGGCTTATGGGCGTTAGAGTGAGCGTATCCAGATGAAAACTCGTGGCAAGTTGCAGTGGCATATCCTTAATACGTATTCTTAAGCACAACCTTGTAGCTCCTATAGTTTTTTTGGTTTCTTGGTTTTTCGGGTTTGGTGGGCGTTAGACTGTGCGTGGTTTGACCGGAAAAAACAATTCGCATTGGGAGCATCATAAAAACCTACATGCTTAATCCGAACTTTCTATCACTTATAGTTACCGAGATATCAGCTTTTCTAAAAAATGCGAAAACCTTCTTTTGAGCTTGGTGGGCGTATTGTAGAATGCACATATTATCGTATCGAATACACACTGTACCAATGCCAACATTGTGCTACTGCGTTTTGCGTAAATACGATCGGTCCAAACGCGCCACAACGCCCGTTACATGGGAAGTGCACGTGTCAGCACTTTCTAATAGCTTGACAACGCACATATATAACATGCGCATATGGATCTCTCTCGCGCACTTGCCTTACGAGTGAGGATAAAATATTGTTATATACATACATAGCCGCTGCTGTCGCTCTGCTGATGTTTTTGTAGGCAGCGCAGCGCAAGCTCTTAGCTTTAAGAATATATTCATATTGAACATTCAATAAAATATATTCAAACGGAACACCACGTTTTGTCACTCGAATAATTACTTGGCGACTATGACAGTCCTGTCGTGGTCGCCAGACAATATGGCCCTAAATTATTACAGTATGGGTGGGTGTTGCCGGATAATAGTACCACGCTAAGATGCGCTGGCCGGGGACCTCAAGAATCTTCATGCTTAATCTCAACCGTGTATCTGCTATAGTTCCTGAGATCTCAGCGTTCATACGGACGGACAGACAGACGGACATGGATCAATTGACTTCGCTATTGATCCTGATCAAGAATATATAACCTTCTATCTGTTACATACTTTTCAACGAATCTAGTATACCCTTTAACTCTACAAGTAACGGGTATAACTAGGCAGGTTGTTATGTTAAAAACAAAAATTTTCTGACAATTATATAGACAGTTTTGAAATCAAATTAAAAACCTATGGCCCAATAAGGCAATTTTTGACTACATGAGCCAAACTAATTGGCAATTCAATAATAAATTAAATTAAACGCTTAACATAAAAAATCTTATATCACCTCACGGAAAATCACCCAAAATGGGTTTAGTAGGCGTGAAAGAAGTGGACTCCACAGCGAACTCCCGCTTAGATCGCCATATTTGACATGCCCAGCGGCTATGTCGCTAAGTGGGCTATATACCTCCTCTCCGCCGGACCGACTCTCGACCGGCGTCACTACACTTAAAACACTTACACATAAACATTTATGCATAAGCATTGACCGCTGCTCACCAGCAGTACACATAAATATATTCTTAGATACAAAAGCGTTGGCTATATGAATTCCTAGTCGAGCCAATTTTAGATTTAAGACCAAGAGGGCATTCAAGAAATGACTCTACCATGGAATGGATGTTCAAATTTTAATCAATAAAATACTGATAATATAAACTAACGAACCAAATAGAACTTTATTAAAAAGGGACCATTACATGACGACCGTGACAATTGCCACTGTCCAAAAGTGAAGTGCAAGAGTGAAAAAACAAACCCACAACAACAAAAGGAATTATAAAATAACCTGTATAAGGACCAGCGCCGGTCACGCCCGAGACCAAAGGGCCAAAAAATTAAAAAAAATTGTTGTAATAAAAAAAAAATCTACTACATGGGTCCCCACCACCGGAAATTAACTGGAATTCGCATAGAGATTGCTAAAAACACCGTAGTGAGTAGAGTGAGATATGTGGAAAAAGAAGTGGAATAGTAAAAAGATTAAAAGCCGGAAAGGCTGAGCTACTCAGACAGCTTAATAAATCGTCGATAAGTTGGCACAACTCGGTAAAATTGCATGCCGAAATTGAGTTCATTAAAACAACTTTAAAAAATGGACTAGATAAAGAAAAAACGACGCACACTTCCACCTACACTGCAATAAATCGTATCCATGAAATTAACAAACAAACTCCTCCCAAGGCAAAAGAAATGAGTAGTTCGTTTTCGCTGGTTCTGCCACAGATTTATGGGCAATTAAGCTGTCACATTAGTGATAAAAACATGGTTTCCCCCACCCCAAAACCTATTATCGGTCGTCTCCTGTGATAAGGATTCCCCCTCACCCTTTTAGTCAGTATGGATTCTGCTACAGAAATTATAAACCCATAAATTATAGTTTTTTAAAATCAATGCACGTGTTCAAAGAAGTAATAAAATATGACGATTGTGTCATGATTAGTTTTCCGACCCCCCTATCCGTAATTTGGGAATATTGAAATGTAGTCAATGTTTCAAGTTGTTTATTTAAATTTAAGATTTTTTAGATTTCAATACTTTAAGCAAAGGGACACAGACTACATAGTTTGCATTGCAGTCGTCGTTTCTTAACGCTCGCATATTTCACTGTAATAAAAATGTCAATACATATGCATACAGTTATTGGATAAACATGGACCAACTCAATTAACTGAAGGAGGAAAGGGATAGAAGGAGTGGAACGTTGCAGTAATTGTTTTCTGAGAACATGATTCTAAGACATTTCTATTCATATTTCAAAGTGTTTGAGATATCTGTCTTTCAATATAGTTTGAAAAACTAAATTGGATTGTTGGGAGGTCTAGGAGTATAACATATCTGTATGCCCTTTAAGTATATAAAGGAGAGCAGTCAAATTGTTCAGCATCAGTTCGTCAGGAGCACCAAAATCACCATGAGCGTAATATCTGTGGAATTCGTGGATTCAATTCAGGATTTGGAATTGTTGACGGACATTGAAATCGGTGACCAAGACTCTGATGTGGTCGTCATCGAAGACTCGGAGCCAAACTATGTAATGGCTCTAGACGAGGAAGATAGCATAGACAGGAATCTGAGGGAAGTATTTGCACCCTACTCGTCATCTACTCAAACGATTCCACAGAGTTGGACTCACTCAAATGGGAAGATTTCCCATTTAGAGAAAAAACGATGGATGTACTTGGAAATGAGTTTTTGTATGAGCACTTTCAATGTGCTCAAAAGATTGATATAGACGACCCGGAAGAAATTATTTTTCCTGAAGATGACAACCTGTTTGACGACATAAAAGTGGATGATTTAGAAAATAAATATCTAGATTTAATGAAAGATGAAGACGATGAGTTTTTAATAAATGTTGCCAATAGCTTAGATATTTAAATAAAAAATTGTATAAAAAATAAAATAAAATTAAAATATTTAAAATTAAAATGTAAAAAATCTTTTATTTTTTCACTCCCCATATTAACTGAAATAAATAAAACAAATATTTACTTTATCAACAAATGTGTTAATTTAATTATTTTCTTTATTTCAGTGATTTTGTTTTCATTATATAATAAGATCAATATTTAATTATCTGAAATAAAGTTATATAGTCTGAAATACTTTTTTAAATTTTATATTTTCTTCTCATTCTATTTTCTAGATTAAAATATATATTCATAATGTCTGCCTCGTTTTCGTACTCAAAATTTTTATGAGATCCACAAGTGTCGATTCCTTCCGTAGCTGAATCCTTACTCCAGATACATGTTTTTCGGTGTACACAATGGATAGAAGTTATCATTTTAACTTCTTCACACTCAAGTAGTTTTGTATTTATAAAGAGAAGTCGCAGATAGATTTTAGTAGAACTCCATTAAACTGATTGAGAAACAATTTAATTTGATCCGAATAAATAATGTACAACCAAGACTTTAAGTTTTAAAAAAAGAAATGATGCTCTTTACCACCTGCTTACCGAATTTATTCTAAAAAATTTATAGTTTTCTTCATCTTTTCTACCCTAAATTGTAGATATCTTAAATCCTGCAAATGAAAAGTCATTAATTTCAATTTATTCCAAGTCCATTTTTAAACTCGGTTTCTATTGGTTACTTTTTCTCAAACAATTTTAACCTGGAAAAAAATCAATTTCTTCTCTCTTCTAACTACAGGTCAACTATTTTTAAAGTCAGACTCTATTGGATTTTCCTTTTCTTGAACAATCTGCATCTTGAAGAAACTGTTTCTGATCTATTCTAACACAAGGACTTTATTTTTGAAACTGAGATTCCATTTGGTTTCGAACCATCTCAAACCATCTCGGAAACTATCATAGCTATCAATTTATTCCAAGTCCATTTTTAAACTCGGTTTCTATTCGTTACTTTTTCTTAAACAATCTTTATCTTGAAAAAAAAACAATTTCTTCTCTCTTCTAACTACAGGATATCTATTTTTAAAGTCAGACTCCATTGGTTTTTCCTTTTCTTGAACAATCTGCATCTTGAAGAAACTATTTCTGATCTATTCTAACCAAAGGACTTTATTTTTAAAACTGAGATTCCATTTGGTTTCGAACCATCTCAAACTATCTAGGAATCTATCTGAGCTGCTATCTTTTGAAACCTAGAATTGTAAATCCCAGACTCATACAATTTGTGAACGCCCACTTTAAAACTGTGTACAAAATCAGAGAAATTTAATTAGTTCTTTCCAAGACATTCTCCGGGCAACATAGTTAGTTTGAAAACTCTAAAACTCAATTTAACCCGTCGATGGACACATCAAGAAAATTTCGGAAGGATTTAAAGGAAGGATTCTCAATTACATGTATGTTTACGATGGATCGGACATCCAATTACCTGAAAACTTTATTAGTGAAGCAGGATCGTTTTTGCTCACATATCTCAGAACATTATTAGAGAGTTATATATCGGTAAAAGTAAATTTGGAGTTATTTGCCGAATGAATACACTGTGATGTGTTGTAATCTTATTGTAAACATCCCAATTCAAGTGCATGTGTAACATGATCACATATATGCGCTATGAACTTAAAGTGCTGACCACGCGTTTCCTCGCTGGCCGTCGCGTTTTTACATAAATAACAAAGAGAGCGCATAACACATTCCTTCCGCCAATATATAACAACATATATATAAGTTAACTAAGCTAACCGAGCGGCGGCAACGACCGTTCGTTCGACGGCTCGCTCCGGCCAAAACTGCTGACACAGCGTCTGGCCGGATGCCCATGCATAGCCGGCAAACACAGCATACTTGCGTGGCCGCTATGATTCCAATTTTTGTTAGCTTTAAGTTCAGTTTTCATTCTGATTTCAATAAAGAACAGACATACTTAAATATAACTCCGGCCACTGTCGTTAACTTACTTATCTCTTGGAACACTAACTGAGTCTCTAGGCCAGTAGTGAAAGGAAGACAGTCATCTTCCCCAACCTAATCTTCGTAACTCATCAGTTAGCGAGGAGCCAAGCACCGGCCAACCGGCTATTCTCACGGAGGACCAGAAGTTGCCCACTGTCCTTTATTGTGGACAGCAACGTGGGACCAGCAGCTGACGTGCGTAATTGCTACGGGACAGCACCGGGGGACCAGTAGCCGAACCACACAATATAATAATTGGCGTTCAACTTAAAAATCGGATTGCAATAAATTTAGGGAATCATGTAAGTGAGCATTTTCATTCACACATGCCCTCTATCTGCATTCATTTTGTAAAAAAAAAATTAAATACACTGCCAAAAAAATTTCTGCAGTTCCATCATTGACATTTCACATGAATTTCGTAAATTTACTCTCATTAATTGATCGACATTTACAATTCTTTTATAATCAATTTGAAATAAAAGAAGAAAATAAAATTTTTAAAATCTTATATAATAAATATATTTGAACTAAACATATTATTAATTGTGACATTGGGACAATATTACCAAATATTATTGCGTATTGTTTGCATGCTATTTTCTTTTTTTTGCAAATAGATAAACCATTTTAGTGCAGTCATAAAGAAAATTACAAACGTTAAACAACCCGACCGAATATCTCGTATTCTCAGCGTTAGCTTCGCAGTCTTGTTGGTTTTATTGTCTCCCCACCCCACATCCGCGAACCCGATACGGTCGCGCATGCATTTGTGTGGCAATTGTTGTTTTTCATTTTTCGGTTTGCCATAGCGGAGGCTCAGTACTCGCGCACCCCTCACCTTGTCACTGCCTGGCAAGGCAACAACTTAGTCTGAACAGCCCCCATTCATCGTGGGCAAAACGGCGATTCAGCCCCCGCGTCCCCCTCGATAGGCCAACTGCCTACACAGGCATACAGCTTGACCATGCTTTAACTCTTCAGGGCGATTTTGTAATTGCAGACCCTCATGAACAATCCGTTTCAGCAATATAGGAATAATAAACAAATCTCCAGCGGCTCTGATTCTGAGACCGAAGGCCCAGCCAGAACTTCTACACCGAAACGTGTACGCGCTAATATTCCCTCATCTGTAAACATGGCTTTCACTTTGGAACAAATGACAGCCACCATACAGGCGGCAGTTGCCTATGCCGTTCAAGAGGCAACTTTGGAGAGCCAGCGTAGGGAAAACGAACTACGCCAAGCCATACAGCAGCTTACTGCCCAGGTTAATGCGGTACAAATCGCTCCTGCCCAAGCGGAAGCCCCTCAGATTAAAGCCTACGAGCCCATAGATATTAAAAATAATGTTCAATGTGACGAGCCCCTAGACGCCGTTAAGTGCCTGCCCGAATTTACGGGAGCACAGGATGCATACGCCTCGGCGGCAAGCGGCAGAAGCCGCATATTACATTTTTAGAAATTACGTGGATAGCTCCCGCCATTATCAGGCAGTTATTATTATTAGGAGTAAAATAAGAGGCCCTGCCGATGCGGTGCTGTCTTCGTTCGACACTGTGTTGAATTTCGATGCGATCATAAATCGGCTCGATTTTACATACAGTGACAAACGCCAGATCCACGTAATCGAGCAGGAGATGGGCACCCTCAGACAGGGAAGCCTAACACTCTTGCAGTACTATGACGAGGTCGAGAAAACAAGGTCACAATGTCGTACGAATTGTCGGCGCAAAAGTTTTATGCGACAAATGCCGGGATGATGCACTCCGTGTATTTATTTCGGGACTTAGGCGCAACCTCACAGATGTGTAATATGCACATATGTAGAAACATGTAGCGAGGTAACACTGTAACCTGCTTGCATACAGCAGCAACATATTGTTGCAATATAAACAAATAAATAAACCAATTCAAGTGAGCGAAATATGATCGCCCATTATGAGTTAGGCTAAGTCAGCATTCCCACGCTGACTGAATGCACTCAAGACATGTATGCAAGTTAAGAACTAAAACATTGAACCCAAGTTAGTTAAGACCAAAAACATTGAACCCAAGTTCAATGAATTGCAAACTCAGCGTCTGCAATATTTCCTGCACGCGCCAAGTCATAAGCAATAAGCGATTGCCCAACGTTTCCGCTAATAAGACCAAATTCTAGGAATAAGCCACCGATTGCCAAACATTTCCGTTCCCATCGATGCAAGTGCATTCAAGTGCACCAATCATGGATCGACACCAAAATATCGAGCGACTCAGCACTAAAGCTTCCAATCAGAATCACCGCTGCCGAAGGCGTCCCCATTGTTGGTCAACAGGAGCAGCGCAGCCGAAACCGCTGCCTACGACTCACAGCTAGGTAGGGCCAGATTAGAATTTATAAGTTCAGTTGTAAAATTTGATTCAAAGAATAAAGTACTTTTCTTCAAATAATTAATTTTTTTTAATTATTCCATAAGGAAAATAATTAACTGGCGCCCGAACAGGGACCGGTACGCGTCAACAATATAGCAAAACGTCTTATAAGTTCGCGGCCTGCAATTACCTTTGCAAGCAATCGGTCTAGGAGTGAAGTGAACGCGCAACTCACGGCTAAAGAAATTTTTCCGTTTCGTTCCATAACTCCAGGAAATTGGAACTTAGTTGTTCTCTTGCCCATCGGTGGTCTCCAAGTTCTGTAGACAAGGTCGCAGATCACGCCTCGAGAAGTGCGTATTGCAGGATCCCCAGTAGTTGCTGTAACGCTACAAAAAGGATGAAATCCGGATCGTCGGAGGGAGGAGCCATATCATCATTCATCATAGTATTGTAAGATTGAAAAAATTTTATTATCAAAAGAAACTAACACAAACAAACTTAGTAAATTAAGATCACATAAAACTGTGTAAAACGATAACTATATTAATAGACCACAATTGTGGTATAAAAAAATTCCAACTTTACGATTCCCAAGGGACCCTCGAAAGTAGAAGGAACCAACCAGATACTGGTTATAAATTTATTCATAAGCAAAAAAAGAAAACTCCAAGAAATTTGAACTAACAATTAATTAGAATAAGTAATTAAGTAAGAATTAATGGCCAACGCAAACAACCTTATTAGGCCCCCAATACTAAGAAGAGAAGCTGTAGGAACACAAGGTGAGGGACACGAACAACCGACAAACATGACTGTTAATATGGATAGAGCTGCAATTGCAGCTATGATAAGCGAAGTGTTAGCGCAGCAATTGCCAGGGCTTTTACAACAACATAACACCCCAGAAGAATTCGCCAGCATAGGTGACCAGGTAATTGCCCCACAACATGCTAAAAATTTACAAGATCTAGACAAGGTACCAGATATAGTTAAGGCTATAAGGGAATTTTCGGGAGACCCTTCAGAGTTTAGCTCTTGGAAGAAAGGGGTAGACAGAATCCTAGAGGCATATAGCGCGTATCAGGGAACGCCAAAATACTATGGCATTCTACATACCATACGCAATAAGATTGTAGGACATGCCGATACGGCATTAGAATCTTATAATACACCCCTCAATTGGATAGCCATTTCTAAATGTCTAACTCTTCATTATGCAGACAAGCGTGATATAAACACCTTAGAATATCAAATGACCATGTTGATACAAGCTGGTAACCAAACAGTAGAAGAATTCCACCAAGCGGTGTACAAGCACTTATCCCCTCATTTTAAATAAAATCGGGTGTATGGGATTAAGTAAAGAGTCCGAATCACTTATGACAAAAATGTTTAGGGATAAAGCTCTCGATACATTTATACGAGGACTCCGAGGAGATTTACCTCGCTTATTAGGAATTAAAGAGCCTGCAGATTTGCCTTCAGCACTACATCTGTGCCTAAGGTTAGAAAACCAAACCTTTAGAACAAATCACGCTACTAACAAGAGCCAATCGGGAAATTTTAGAAATTCTAATTTGAAACCAATACCAGCACCACGTAACATTCAGTTACAAAATAGACAAGCCCCACCAGTTCCACCAAGAGTTTATAATTATCAATACCAACATTATGGGCATCAACAGCCAAACCCTCAGATCGGACAGAACTTTAATAGCTTCAGACACCAGCCTTCAGCTGCACCCCGACCAACCTTCCCCAATGGACCATTTCAACTACAACAGTTTGCACCAGCAAGACCGATGGCTCCAAAGCCACAGCCCCGTCCAGTTCCCATGGAGGTAGACTCCAGCGTACAAACAAGAGCGGTGAATTATATTAATAGACCACGTTTCGAAGTTGGCAAAAGACCACCAGGTCCAATGCCAGACGGGCAGAAAAGACAAAGAAATTTTAATATACAAACCATAGAGAACGATGCAGAAGCCCAAGCGGCTGAAACGTACGCCACAATAGCAGATTACGAACGAACAATGACAGATTATGAAGACGAACACAACTTAGAAGTGAATTTAGGAGAATACGTAGAACAGATTGACGAAGTGGACACTGACAACATTGGACATGAATATCAAGAAACCACTCCTCTGAATTTTTTAGAGTAAAGAGTTCCTCACTTCCATATTTTATATGTAACATGAGGAACGGACAATTTTTAAAAGTTCTAATAGATACCGGTTCGAATAGAAACTATATTCAACCAAGATTCGTAACCAACCCCATACTAAATCAAAATTCTTTCAAAGCCATTTCCGTAGGAGGCAGCACTCCAGTTACACACCATAAAATTGCGAACCTTTTTAATATTAAAGATGTAGAAATAAAATTTTTCCTATTACCAACACTAAAATCTTTCGATGCGATCTTAGGCAATGACAGTTTAAAAGAGTTAGGCGCTGAAATTAACGTCAGCAAAAGTGTAATGATACTAAAAAATGGTATCAAAATTCCTATTAAGGAAAAACAATTTGAAGCAGTAAATACCATTACTACTAGAATGTCTCATTTGTCCGATACACAGAAAGCAAAGCTAAAAAATTTACTCAAGTCATTTCCGGATTTATTTGCTGATCCAAACCAAAAACTGACCTACACAACTAATGTGAAGGCAGTAATCCGAACCTCGTCCGATGACCCAGTTTACTCGAAATTTTATCAGTATCCAATGACACTGAAAGACGAAGTAAACAAGCAAATAAAAGAACTTTTAGAAGACGGAATAATCCGACCTTCTCGCTCTCCATACAATTCACCAGTGTGGATTGTACCCAAAAAAACTGATTCCTTATCGTAAGCTTAATAAAATAACAATCGCAGACAAATATCCAATCCCTGAAATAAATGAGGTCCTTACTCAACTAGGTGAAAATAAAGTATTTTCCGTTCTAGACCTCAAAAGTGGTTTCCATCAAATCCCACTAAGAAATAGTGATATAGAAAAGACCGCTTTTTCCGTAAACAACGGGAAATACGAGTTTACTCGACTCCCGTTCGGTCTTAAAAATGCGCCTGCAATTTTTCAACGCGCTCTAGATGACATACTTCATGAACATATTGGGAAAATATGTTTCATATACATAGACGATATCATCATATTTGGTAAAGACGATGATACTCACTTAAAAAACCTAGCTACCATTTTCCAAACTCTGCAGAATGCTAACATGAAATGTCAATTGGACAAATGCGAGTTTATGAAATCCAAAGTCGAATTCCTCGGTTTTGTTGTTTCCGATCAAGGAATAGAAACAAACCCAAACAAAGTAGAAGCAATAGCAAGTTATCCGTGCCCAAAAACTTTGAGAGATCTCAGATCTTTCCTAGGCCTTTCCGGCTATTACAGAAGATTTATACAAAACTATGCTAAACTAGCAAAACCTCTTACTTCTCTTTTAAGAGGGGAAGACGGACATGTGTCCAAAAGAATGTCAGCAAAAAAATTTATTTCACTAAATGAAGAAGCAATTGAAGCTTTTAAAAAACTTAAAAGTAGTCTAGTTTCAAAAGAAATCATTCTCCGGTATCCAAATTTCAATAAGGAGTTCCACTTGACTACCGATGCTTCCAATTTCGCAATTGGCGCAGTACTCTCGCAAGATAACAAACCGATATCATTCCTCTCTAGAACACTCAGTAAAGCAGAAGAAAACTATGCGGCCAATGAGAAAGAAATGCTGGCAATAATTTGGGCACTCAAAGCCCTCAAAAATTACCTGTACGGTAAAGCAAAGGTTAAGATCTTCACTGATCATCAACCTTTAACTCATTCCTTAAGTAGTTGGAATGGGAATGCCAGAATTAAGAGATGGAAGGCATACTTAGAGGAGTACGATTACGAATTACTTTATAAACCAGGGAAAGAAAATATCGTAGCCGACGCACTCTCCAGAATACCAGCAGAGCAAATCAATTCTATAGTATCCACACAACATAGCGCAGGAAGCTCTAACCATGATTTAATACCTAGCATCGAAACCCCAATAAATGTATTCAGGAACCAGATTATATTTCGCAAAGCAGAAAAAGCCGATTATAGATTTACCATTCCGTTTCCCACCTATCACAGACACGAGATACAGAGACCAGAATACACCACAGAACAGTTACTAGCAGACTTAAAAAGACACCTTAATCCTTCTATTATAAACGGTATTCACACAAGCGAAGAAATAATGGGAAAAATACAATCATTTTACAAAATACACTTCAAAGGCATTAAAGCCCGATTCACGCAATCAAAAGTAGAGGACTTGACTAACGAGACACAACAGGAGGAGGAAATTCTCAAGACACATGCAAGAGCACACACCGTAACGCTATAGAAAATAAAAAACAACTATCCGAAACATACTTTTTCCCTAAAATGAGACAGAAAATCGCAAACATTGTGAAGCAATGCAAAGTCTGCAAAGAATCCAAGTATGATAGGCACCCCCCCAATCCAGAACTTCGAGAAACACCAATTCCGGAGTACCCTGGTCAGACATTACATATAGACATATATTCCACTGAACGACATTTAGTAATGACAGCAATAGACAAATTTTCGAAACTGGCCCAGGCCAAGATAGTTAAATCAAAAGCAACAGAAGATATTAGAACGCCTTTGCGTGATATTATATTTTTCTTTGGAGTTCCCAAACAAATTGTTTTTGATAACGAGAAATCATTTAATTCACAATCAATCCAATTTATGTTAGACCAACTAGGAATAGAAACGTATACCGCACCTCCATACAAAAGTTCAGTGAACGGACAAATCGAACGATTTCATTCAACCCTTTCCGAGATTATGAGATGTCTTAAGAAAGACAACACTCATAGAGATTTCAAAGAGCTTTTAGAAAGAGCAGTATACGAATACAATTATACATTTCATTCAGTTACTAAGAAACGACCTTTAGAGGTTTTCTATGGTAGAAAGGTGACAACAGACCCAGACCAGTACGAGAAAGCCAGACAGGACAATATCGAAAAGCTCAAGGCAAGACAGAATATGGACTTACTAAACCACAACAAGAACCGGAAGGAGATCATTAACTACGAACCAGGACAGGTAATATTTGTAAAGATAAACGCTAGACTAGGCTCGAAGCTATCATCAAGATTTAAAGAAGAAATCGTTAAAGAAAACAATAGCACTACTATCTTAACAGAATCAGGAAAAGTAGTACATAAAAGCCATATCAAAATTTAACTTTTCAGAATACTATGGAATGTGGGTGGCACTACCGGAACAATGAGTATCACGAACTATACCGACGCGCAAATCGTGACAATGCATAAAGGACTTGGAAAAATACAGAAATCAATGACTAAATTAGTACACGTAATAGATCTTGATCAAATTCAAAATGCATTAACCCTGTTAAAAGAACATACTGAAAACAGCCTAAGACACAGTCCATTATATGACACAATTAATCATGAGATAAACACTACGATTTACACATTCAAGACAATCACAGATTCCCCAAAATCCCGTCAAGCCAGGTCTTTAGATTGGTTAGGATCCGGTTGGAAGTATATCGCAGGCAGTCCAGACCACGATGACTTGATTATGTTAGAACAGAATTTAAACAACCTCATTGGCAATAGTAATCAACAGGTCATTATAAATAAGCAATTGGAACAACGAATAAATAAACTCACATCCGTATCAAATGCCCTCTCTAACTCTATACAAAAAAGTAGTTCAATTAGCATCGAAATAGCCATCAGTTTACACAATCAGGTTAGACTATTAAAGGAATTATTGGTTAACATTAAATATGGGATTCAATGGGCACGATTAAATATTATAAATACGATTTTGTTAAACGAAAATGAACTAACTGAAATTGATAAAATTTTCAAAAGAAATAATAATCTGCCATCTCTTTCGGTAGAAGAAATCATGGAGTTTTCCGACATTTCAATTGTACACAACAAAAAAACACTTTTATATATTGTTAAAATACCCAATTTAGAAGAAATAGAATACGAAAATTTATTTGTAAAACCTGTTGTAAAAAATAATTCGATTATACACCTAGATTTAAATGAAATATTTGTTCACAAAAATATCATATATGGCATTCGAAAAAATTGTAAAACAGTAGTAAATATAAAAATATGCGATAAGAATAATATTGTTAATATAAGTAATTCAGATTGCATTCCTAAGTTAGTTAGAGGAGAAAAAGCGCTGTGCAGTTTTAGTAATGCCGATCACATAGCAGAAATAGAAGAAATCGGCAACGGAATCATCCTACTAAACAACTACAAAGGCGATATAACCAGGAACGGCACAGAACTACATCTGGAAGGCACTTACGTGATTCAACTATCTAATGACTCGATATCGATCAACCACAAGCAATTTAGTAACCTGGAGCCGAGTATCATGAAACCAGGCTTACCAGTCGTGCAGTTTACTGCTGAAGAAACCGAGCGTTTGAGAATTTTATCTTTAAAAGCGTTGGAGGCATTACACATAAACAACACAGGACAATTGAAATTGATAAAAACCCACTCTACAGTGAACAGTATCACTTTGATAACCCTGTTTGGTATCGCATTAATTATCATCTTGGGGTTGCAGAAGTACAACCAAAAGCAAAGGAGTATAACATTGCAGTTGGCACCTACAACAAGCTTGGAAACGAAGGTCAATGCAATACCCACACAATTAAATTGCGATCAAATAATTGAGGTACAAAAACCACTACCTCGGTTTAACGACATTCCCTATTTTTAGAAATCGCTTGAGGACAAGCATAAACTGAAGGGGGAAGAGTTAAGAACTAAAACATTGAACCCAAGTTAGTTAAGACCAAAAACATTGAACCCAAGTTCAATGAATTGCAAAACTCAGCGTCTGCAATATTTCCTGCACGCGCCAAGTCATAAGCAATAAGCGATTGCCCAACGTTTCCGCTAATAAGACCAAATTCTAGGAATAAGCCACCGATTGCCAAACATTTCCGTTCCCATCGATGCAAGTGCATTCAAGTGCACCAATCATGGATCGACACCAAAATATCGAGCGACTCAGCACTAAAGCTTCCAATCAGAATCACCGCTGCCGAAGGCGTCCCCATTGTTGGTCAACAGGAGCAGCGCAGCCGAAACCGCTGCCTACGACTCACAGCTAGGTAGGGCCAGATTAGAATTTATAAGTTCAGTTGTAAAATTTGATTCAAAGAATAAAGTACTTTTCTTCAAATAATTAATTTTTTTTAATTATTCCATAAGGAAAATAATTAACTTGCATAAGACTCTCCCAATACATTTACATAAGCTAAGCGTACAAGTTAACTAAGTCAACCGGGCGATGGCAATGACCGATTGTCCGAGAGTTCGCTCCGGCCAAATTGCTGACACAGCGTCTGGCCGGAAGCCCGTGCATAGCCGGCAAGCACTACCCATTCGAGTGGCCGCTATGATTCTCTTTTTACGTTAGCTTTAAGTTCAGTTCATTTTGAAATTTCAATAAAGACAGAGCCATCGCTCTCGAGTTTGAATTCCGGCATAGCCGTTAAATAGTAAATTCACTTTATTGAATTGGTCACCGCGCCTCAAGGGCCGTGATAACGGAGCAAGTGCTCCCACCGTAATTCCCGTCATAAAAGGAATTTCCCTCGGCAACCGCCAGGGACCCAAACATCGCTCACTGCCTACAAGGAGAGGCAACCCCCTCGGCAACCGCCAGGGACAACTACCCCATCATCTCTCTAGAATCTGCGGCACCATTGACTGCAGCGAGGGATAACCGATTATAATATAATATACCTTACCATAAAGTTCTAATTGGCGCCCACGTTAAAATTACCCATCTAAGTCGGGGAAATCATGTAAGTGAGCACTTCTGTTCCAAAAATTTTCCGGCATCTGCATTAGTAAAATATTTCAATACGCTGTATTTTCTGCAGCTCTATATTAGAGTTTCGTGCTAACACTTTTATAAATAAACGTACTCACTAATTGTTTGACAATTTTATTGGTGTAATCACAAGTGATATTATTTATGTTTTTCATTGTTTGCATTTTTTAAAATCTTTCAATAAATATCTTGGTGCCGAATATTAGCGCCAATATAACTACCAGACCACATATTTAATACCCAGCCTAGACGCAAAGGCGCCGCTGGAAAATAAATTTATTAATTGTACATTTAATTTACCCCTTATATGTAGTCGTCTTTTTGCTTACGCCTAAATTCTTTGTGTTAGCTTCGCAACAATCTTGGGTTTGTTTTCGTTTCCATCGCTTACCCACCCCACTACGACACTCGAACTCGACACCGCGACGTTTGTATTCCGATTTTGTTAGCTTCGCTTTTTTTGTCTTTCGGAACGGCAACTTAGCCACCACGATTCTTTGCTGGGCCAATTTCTGTTGTTTATATTTCTGTGTGCCATAGCGGAGACCCAGTCCCCGCAACCCCCTTCCCCTTGTCATTGCTTGGCAAGACAACAGTTCAATTTTTCAACGAGCTCTCGGCCATCGTTACCAAGCGGCATCTCAGCCCCCGCGGACCCCCCGCCATGCCCACGGACAAGTCCGCTTGAGCATGCATTAAATCGCTGGGCCGAGTTAGCTTGCTCAGCTCCATATGAGCAACCCATTCCAACAATACAGGAACAACAGGCAGGTCCCCAGCGACTCTGAATCTGAAACCGAAGGGCCGGCAAGAACTTCTACACCGAAAAGTGTAAACGTCGGCACTCCCTCAGCCAGAAACATGGCATTTAACCCAGATCAAATAAAAGCGGTAGTGGAGGCTGCCGTCAATCATGCCCTACAAGAAGCGGCCATTGACAGCCAGCGCAGGGAAAATGAGTTGCGCCAGACTATTCAACAGCTGGCCAACCAAGTGGCGGCAATACAGGTCGCACCCGCCCCAACAGTAGCTCCTCAAATTAAGGTTTATACACCCATAGATATTAATAACACCGTCGTTTGTAATGAACCTCTAGACGCCGTCAAATGCCTGCCCGAATTTTCGGGTGCCCAGGAAACATACGTCTCCTGGCGACAGGCGGCAGTAGGCGCATACTATATTTTTAAGAACTTTGTAGGTAGTTCACGCCACTATCAGGCAGTTATTATAATTAGGAGCAAAATAAGGGGCCCGGCCGATGCAGTACTATCCTCATTTGGCACAGTACTTAATTTCGACGCGATCATAAATCGGCTCGACTTTACTTATAGTGACAAGCGGACAATGCATGTCATAGAGCAGGAGATGGGCACCCTCAGACAGGGATATCTCTCGCTTCTACAGTATTATGACGAGGTTGAAACGAAACTCACCCTCCTCACCAACAAGGCGACCATGTCATATGAAGCCTCGGCTGCGCAGGTTTTGTGCGAAAAATTCCGGGATGATGCCCTTCGCGTATTTATCTCTGGATTAAAACGCAACCTCACTGACGTCCTCTTCGCGGCGAAGCCCAAGGACATGCCATCGGCAGTTGCCTTGGCTCAAGAGGTGGAGGCGAACCATGAAAGGTACTCCTTCGCGGCTTCATTTGCCAAAAGCCAGGAGTACAAAGACAAAAGACAGCACCCAAAGGCGCAAGAATACCTACAGACTTCTGCGCAGGCAAATGCACAGACAAACGCTGGCAATAATCCGTACTACGCCAAGCAACACAAGGCGCAGGTACACTCTGCCCCACACAGTGGAGGCACCCCTGAACCCATGGACATCGACCCATCGCAGTCCAAGATGCTCAAGCCATCCCAAGCCCCGGCATACCAAAACAGGAAGCCGGCTGAGTCCGATCGATCTGCCCCACACAAAAGGCAGAGGCTTAATCATGAAACCGGGATCAAATATACTGCCGCAGCTTCAAGCGCGGCTCAAGAAATTGACGTCGATGCTGTTAAAAATTACGATTCGGACGTCATAAATTTTTTAGGGGAAAGGCCCTGCTACCCTTCTTTAGACGAAGAGTATCAGGTGTAGAGATGAAGCTTTTAATAGACTCGGGCGCGTCAAAAAATTTCATCCGTCCATACGAAGGGTTGAAAGGCGTCCGCCCAGTAGGTTCGCCATTTTCAGTACATTCCATCCATGGCGTTACCACGATAACAAAAAAATGCTTCATATTCCTGTTCAACTTGAAGGATACGTTCTTCATCTTACTAGACTTGTCCTCCTTTGATGCCATCATCGGCCTTGGTCTATTAAAACAAGCAGGAGCGTCACTTGACCTAGCTTCCGGCCACCTCAAATGGGGCTCCGAGATGGAAAAGCTAGAATTCCAATCATGCCCCAACGTAAATTTCACTGAGGTGGACTGCTCCAGCGCACCACCTATAGTCAGAAAAGCATTTTCAAAAATGCTAAGCGACAGGAAAAACGCCTTCGCGAACCCAGATGAGGCGTTACCTCACAACACGTCAGTGGTAGCCACCATCAGGACAGTTGATGAGGAGCCCATTTATCCGAACGGCAGATTTCGTCAATGGCGAAATTCAAGACCTACTAAAAACGGCATAACCGTGAGAAAACTTCCTTTTCCGTAAACGGGGGAGAATACGGGTTTCGCCGACTGCCATTCGGGTTGAGGAATGCTGCCAGCATCTTCTAAAGAACCATCGACGACGTACTGCGAGAGCAGATTGGCAAATTTTGCTACGTCTTTGTCGATGATGTTATCGTCTTCTCAGAACACGAAAACGCCCACATACAACACTTGGACTGGGTTCTAAAGAGCCTACACGACGCTAACATAAGAGTGTCGGCGCAGAAATCGGTCTTCTTCAAAAAAAAAAGCGCTAACTTTTTGGGGTTTATAGTCACCAGAGAGGGGACTACGACAGACCCGGAAAAAGTCAGGGCCATTAAAGAATTCCTAGAGCCTAATAACGCTTTCGAAGTAAGATCATGCACGGGCTTGGCTGGATATTATAGGTGCTTTATTAAATATTTTGCATCAATAGCTAAGCCCATTTCGAACATTATAGACCAGAAGCATCCAGGTACAGTTTACCGAGCCACAACGGCTAGCTTTTAAAAAAGCTGCGTAACATCCTGGCCTCTGAGGACGTTATCCTCAGGTACCCCGATTATAAAAAGGCATTTGATCTAACGACAGATGCCTCAGCGTATGGCATTGGCGCAATGCTTTCCCAAGAGGGGCGGCCCATCACTATGATCTCTAGGACCTTAAAGGACAGAGAGGTTAACTACGCTACCAACGAAATGGAGCTGTTGGCCATAGTTTGGGCGCTAGAAAAGCTGCGCCACTACCTTTATAGAGTCAAAGATTTAAACATCTACACTGACCTACGCGGTATCGGATTCTAATCCGAATACAAAAATCAAGAGGTGGAAAGCCCGCATCGACGAGTCCGGCGCTAAAATTTTTTACAAGCCCGGCAAAGATAACCTTGTTGCGGATGCCCTCTCAAGACAGCAACTTAACGTTGTGGAAGAGGAAGAGGCTTTTTCTAGCGCGGCCACAATTCACAGTGAGCTGTCGCTAACCTACACCATTGAAACCACGGACAAGCCTTTGAATTGCTTCCAGAACCAGATAACTCTGGAGGAGGCACGATTTCCGTTAAAACGCAGCTTCGTCCTCTTTGGAAACAAGAGACGGCATGCAATTAACTTTTCCTGCAAAGAGTCATTACTTGATGAACTCGCAGATGTAATCGTTCCTAAAGGCGTAAACGCCATTCATTGTGACTTGCACACGCTGGCAATGATACAGGACGAATTGGTTCGGCAGTTTCCAGCCACCAAACTGCAAAACATGTGCGAAAGCCAAGTACGATAGGCACCCAAAGAAGCATGAGCTAGCCGAGACTCCGATCCCCTCTCATGTGGGAGAACTGCTACACATCGACATCTTTTCCACAGACAAGAAATACTTCCTCACTTGCATAGACAAGTTTTCGAAGTTTGCAGTTGTACAACATGTCCACTCTAGGACAATCGAGGATCTTAAACCGGCCATTCTCCAAATCATGAACTTTTTCCCTAGGGCTAGAGTAGTCTATTGCGATAATGAACCTTCGTTAAACTCGCACACTATCTCAGCCATGCTTAACAACCATTTTGGTGTTAGCATTGCAAATGCCCCACCACTTCATAGCGTCTCAAACGGGCAGGTAGAGCGCTTTCACAGCACCCTCTTGGAGCTTGCTCGTTGGCTGAAAATCGACAATACGATAACCGATACTGTGGAAATTATTTTATTGGCAACCGCCAAATATAATAAATCAATTCACTCTGTCGTTGACAAACCGCCAGTCGACATCGTGCAAAAGCACCCAGACGACCCACAGACGGACGTCCAGAATAAGATCGTTAGGGCACAAAATTCGCTCAGGGCCAGGGAAAATGCCTCCCGACAATGTAGAACATTCGAAGTTGGCGAAAAAGTTTTGGTCAAGTCAAACCGAAGGCTTGGCAATAAACTCACACCACTGTGTGAGGAAAAAGCTGTTGAAGCAGACCTGGGGACCACGGTCCTCATTAAGGGGAGGGTGGTCCACAAGGACAACCTTAGATAATAATTCATTTTTTCTAATGCTTACACCTAGCCACTTGGCATAAGTTTTTTTTCCATATTTTTTCACACCTAGCCACTTGGCATAAGTTTTTTCCATATTTTCTCACCCCTGTTCACTTGGTATAAATTTTTGTCATAATTGTGTTTTCTTCTTTATGCTTTGGTGGAGGGCTACAATATTTTAAACAAACACTACAACACATCCAATATTACAGGTTCGCAATCGTATCCCTGTTAGTCCTGCTTACCGTAACATCGGGGCATGTCTCGGACTACTCGCAGGCCAAATATATTCCCATCATTGATGGCGAATCTCTCCGAATATAGGCGTGTGGTGGAAGAAACGGATGGCATGACCAGCATGTTTCCCCGGTCACACATGCAGAAACTTTTGAGTGTCGATGTCGCTCATCTGCGTGACCTGCTCGACTCGTTGAGCATCCACCACAGAGTAGCTAGGAGTTTGGATTTCCTAGGAGCCGTGTTAAAGGTAGTGTAAAATAAAGTAGTGTAGTAGTAAAATCACTGTTTTTCCCGTGTCCCATTATGACACGATGCTCAGGCTGGAGGACAGAATAATAGCTGATTGCAATGGAGCGATTCACACGGTCGACAATTGCTCCACAACACCTGGAGCAACATTTTGCCAGCTGGCGTCAAGAAGGTCGTGCGCACAAGAGCTCCACGCTGGAGGCATAGCGCACTGTGACATCCAGCACAGCGATTTACACCCAGTCACTCACGTAGATGAAGGCATCATAATCGTAAACGATCGTCCGGCACGTGTGAGTGTGGATAATGGCACTTACATCCATGTACGAAGCACGCATCTCATTACCTTTACTGAGAGTGCCATGGTTAATGAAACCCGATATGTCAACAATGACAGAGCCCAGAAGAGGGTCCCAGGAGTAGCCAGCTCGCCCTCCCTGAACATTACTATGGAACACAACATCCTCAGTCTTCCGTACCTTCACCGCTTGAGTGAGCGTAATCTGGAACACATCAGGAGAGTCGGGGAGAATATCAACAACTATCATTTACATCAGATAGTACTGGTAGCAGGAGCAATATGCTGCGCGTTGATCTGCGTCGGTTTTACCTATCGGCGAGTCATCCAGGCCAGGACAGCTACGGCCCAAATAGCGGATATGATCGCCCAAATAGGGTCGGCCGAGGGCGGCCTTAATCCTGAGGAGGGAGTAGTTAACTAAGTCAACCGGGCGACGGCAATGACCGATTGTCCGAGAGTTCGCTCCGGCCAAATTGCTGACACAGCGTCTGGCCGGAAGCCTGTGCATAGCCGGCAAGCACTACCCATTCGAGTGGCCGCTATGATTCTCTTTTTACGTTAGCTTTAAGTTCAGTTCATTTTGAAATTTCAATAAAGACAGAGCCATCGCTCTCGAGTTTGAATTCCGGCATAGCCGTTAAATAGTAAATTCACTTTATTGAATTGGTCACCGCGCCTCAAGGGCCGTGATAACGGAGCAAGTGCTCCCACCGTAATTCCCGTCATAAAAGGAATTTCCCTCGGCAACCGCCAGGGACCCAAACATCGCTCACTGCCTACAAGGAGAAGCAACCCCCTCGGCAACCGCCAGGGACAACTACCCCATCATCTCTCTAGAATCTGCGGCACCACTGACTGCAGCGAGGGATAACCGATTATAATATAATATACCACACCATAAAGTTCTAATTTACATATGCATATAAGAAATATATAATGCAGCCGCTCCGCTGCCGGCTGAACTGGCAGCGCAGCGCGCGCCAAAATCATGTATTTAGATTGAGAGAACTTTTTTGGTGTGGAGAATAAAAACTGAAGTCCAGAAGCACGGAGGTGCTGAGAAAACCAAAGTAATGTGCCTTTCATTAAGTCTTTATAAATAAGTGGAACAATTGATTACATGGCGACCGTGACAGGACCTGAGTCCAAAGGGCCCGTACAACAACAAAAAAAAAAATAATAATAAAAAGCATAGAACACAAAAATAAAAATCATCAGCCTGTGAGATGACCAGCAAAAGCAACAGCAGCAGAAACAACAACAATAGCAGCAGCGGCAATGGCATCAATTGGAATGACTTCGAACGGCAAAAATTCTGAGTGAGTACAGGCAATGAGCAAAAGGCGTAGTGGAATCAAAGAACGACTCAGAAAACTCAAGTCTGTTATCGTAAAGACCCTCTACAAAAGCGAAAGTCCCCCGAAGTGGAAATTGCTCAAAAACTTTTCAACGAACTCGAACACATCGAGACGTTGCTAAAGAAAAAAGCCACTGACTCAACCTGTAACTCACATGCAATTCAGAATAAATTAATTAATCCTAAAACTCATCGTCCAGATCGAAAAAGGATACATCCTTACAAAGCCAGATGTCCAGCCGACTGTGAAGGCCCACTATACAGCCCGCACTGCGTGGGGACATGCGGACCAGGAACTTCAACAAAAGCCAGTGAACCCAGCACCGGCACCGCCAGCGAATCAAGCTGTGCCTAAAGAAGTCGACAGCACCACAAAGGGTGCAGATGCCGGCGGCACTACATAGAGTGCGGACAACCCGACAGCTCAACTAAGTGCGCCCATCGACCAGATTAATTATAATTAAAATATATATAAAAAAAAAAAAAATTTGTAATACCCGACGACAATTGAGTCGACCGGTAAGCCGTTTGGCCCGAAAAGCCATTCGAAACAGTAGGCAGGAAAACATGTATAAAAAAACTAAATGTCTATAGAGACAAATAAGATAAGTAAAGACATAAAATTAGAATTTCCAGAAAATTTTGCCAACATGGGCATCGTAGACCTTAAAACTGTAGACTCTACAGCCAATGTTATCAATAAAGTGCAAATTGATAACGCTGATCTTAAATTTATAAATGTATTAATTGTAGTAATATTCATAATAAATGTGGAAAATCTATTGTATAAAGTATATAAATACCACAATAAATGTATCAAGAAAAGATACCAGAGCCAAGCAAATGACTTGGATAAAATTTAATAAAAAAAATTTAATTAAAAAAAAACTGCATTTTACATAATTAAGCTAAATAAATGACAATTTTATGAAAAATATAATTCCATTTCCTAATTTGTTGTAATGTAATGTATCTGTGTGGTACCATTAAAATGAATAGATAGAGAGACAGTTAAAAAAAAATTTTATATATATAACTAAAGACAAAACTAAACTAAAGAGGCGAAGAACTATAATTATTTTTTTCATTATTTTCCATTATGAATTGCAATGGAATGGAATACTTTGAACGCAAAATTAGTTGATATTAAAACACAGTTCGATAAGTCCTATAAATGCTTAACGCAAAATAGAAGCGTATCTAGCGTAACACTAAATAAACACGCAACAACGCTAGTCTCTTGTTTCAACCAAGCACGTTCATTGAAACACGACAATAGAGAAAAGTTAAACTCTCACCATTGGTCGTATGTATCAAGATTTTTACAGAGGTTGAAAAATAACCTTCAGAATATAAGGGCAAAATACTTACTAGAAATTACAATACCTTCGATACTGAACACACCAGCAGTAATCGAAGAAGACACAAATACAGATATAGAAGCTGTAAGCGATGCAGAAATCGCATGCGATTCAGAACATCAGATTAAAGAAGAAGATCTACAGGATCTCACGATACCAGCGGTAATACATTTTCCCGAGGTATCCGAATCTGAGTCAGAATCAATATCTGGAAAAATCGTAAACATGGCTATGTCACAGGTAGTAAACTTGAGTCTTAATATGTTTGTAGTATTCAAAAATTCCGCCACAAATAATAATCTTACATTTCTCCTAGATACAGGAGCAGACATTTCATTACTAAAAGAGAATTCCGATACTTTTGAAAACATCAAACAAGATAGAACAATAGATATACAAGGCATTGGACAAGGAGTAATTAAGTCCAATGGTTTAGTTCGAATTGAATTGCAGACTGACAAGTATATAATTCCGCACAATTTCCATTTCGCAATACCATGCGACGGAATTATAGGAGTTGACTTCATAAAAACGTTTAATTGCAAATTAGATTGCGAACCAGCAAATGATTGGTTCATAATAAGACCAAATAACTTAAAATACCCAATAAACGTTTCAATAAAGTTCAGTTCTGGTAATAATTTAATAGTATTACCAGCAAGATCTGAAGTTGTCCGTAAATTAGATATAAACTTACCAGAAGATATCTTAATTCCAAATCAAGAAATTGTATCTGGTATTTATGTAGCGAATACAGTAGCAACATCCAATAATACATTTGTCCGTTTACTGAATACAACCAGTACCGACCAATTAATAGATATAAAAAACATACAGTATGAACCGCTTTCGAATTACGAGATAATTCAACCAAGCAAAGGTTCTAGAACAGATGAAGTCATATCCAAACTAAAGAAAAACTTTCCTACGCAATTCAAATCAGAGCTCACTGACATATGTTCCAAATATAGTGATATATTCGGACTGGAAACCAAATCAATCACAACTAATAATTTTTACAAACAACATTTAAGACTTAAAGATAAAGAACCGGTGTACATAAAAAATTACAGAATACCGCACAGTCATCAGGACGAAATAAAGAACCAAGTGGATAAACTTATTAAAGACAATATAGTTGAAGAGTCTGTATCTGAATACAATAGCCCACTTCTGTTAGTACCAAAGAAATCACTCCCAGGTTCTAATGATAAAAAATGGAGATTAGTAATAGCCATACCTAGGATTGACGACATACTCGATCAATTAGGTAGAGCTAAATACTTTTCATGCCTTGACCTTATGTCAGGTTTTCATCAAATAGAGCTTGAAGAAAAATCAAGAAATATAACGTCATTCTCAACCAACAACGGCTCATATCGCTTCACGCGACTGCCATTTGGTTTAAAAATAGCACCAAATTCATTTCAGAGAATGATGACAATACCATTCTCAGGTTTAGAACCATCACAAGCATTCCTTTATATGGACGATTTAATCGTCATTGGATGTTCAGAGCAACACATGTTTAAAAATTTAATCAAAGTATTCGAACTGTGTAGGAAGAATAATCTTAAACTACATCCAGAAAAATGTTCATTTTTCATGCACGAAGTGACATTTCTCGGCCACAAGTGTACAGATAGATAGTGCTAGACGTTTCGTTGCATTTTGCAATTACTATTGACGCTTTATTAAAAACTTCGCCGACTATTCACGGCACATAACAAGATTATGTAAAAATAATGTTCCCTTTGAATGGACAGATGAATGTCAAAAAGCATTCCAATATTTAAAATATAAATTAATAGAACCAACACTACTGCAATATCCTGATTTTAGCAAAAAAATTTTGCATAATCACTGATGCAAGTAAGCAAGCATGTGGAGCAGTCTTAACTCAAGACTATAATGGACTCCAACTTCCCATTGCTTACGCATCAAGAGCATTCACAAAAGGTGAAAGCAATAAGAGTACAACAGAACAAGAATTAGCAGCAATCCACTGGGCAATATTACATTTTCGACCATATATTTATGGAAAACACTTTACAATTAAAACAGATCACAGACCATTAACATATTTATTTTCTATGGTGAATCCTAGTTCTAAATTAACACGCATGCGGTTAGAATTAGAAGAATACGACTTTACTGTCGAGTACCTAATGGGCAAAGATAATTTCGTGGCAGACGCCCTATCTAGGATAACAATATCCGAATTAAAAGACATACAAAACAAAATCCTGAAAGTCACTACCAGGTACCAAAGTAGACAAAATATCTGCGCAGATAATGAAAAAAGAGAATTGCCAAGGCAATCTACAGAAAAAGCTTCTCAGCCCAACGTATACCAAGTCATAAATAATGACGAAGTACGTAAAGTAGTGACCTTGCATATAAAAGATGTGCTATGTATCCTTAAACATGGTAAGAAAATTATAGCAAGAATAGATATTGGTGATTTATGTTCAAATGGAAATATTGACTTAGGACAACTATTTCCAAGGCTTGAAAAAGAAGCCGGTACATTAAAAATAAGCCGATTAAAAATGGCACCGTGGGAAAACATCTTTGAAAAAATTTCAATAGATGATTTCAAAAATATGGGCAATGAATTATTGAATACATTAAGAGTAGCGCTACTAAACCCGGTGACCACTTTAACAAATGTTAAAGAGAAAGAAGCAATATTGTCTACATTCCATGATGATCCTATACAAGGAGGGCATACAGGCATTACAAAAACCTTGGCCAAGGTAAAAAGAAATTACTTCTGGAAAGGTATGGCTCGTGATATAACACAGCATATCCAGAAATGTGAAAAATGCCAAAAAGCAAAAATGCATAAACATGTTAAAACCCCCTTTGACAGGGCTATAGTGGACACTATAGGTCCACTACCCAAGTCGGAAAACGCAAACGAATACGCAGTCACACTAATTTGTGACCTGACTAAATATTTAGTAGCAATTCCAATTCCAAATAAAAACGCTAATACAATAGCGAAGGCTATATTCGAAAATTTTATTCTGAAGTACGGTCCAATGAAGACGTTCATTACGGACATGGGAACAGAATACAAAAATTCGATAATAAATGACCTGTGCAAGTATTTAAAAATAACTAATATAACACCTACTGCACACCACCATCAGACAGTTGGAACAGTCGAAAGAAGTCATAGAACTTTTAACGAATACATACGTTCATACGTTCGGTTGATAAAACTGATTGGGATGTATGGATCCAATATTTTGTATACTGTTTCAACACGACCCCATCTGTGGAACATGGTTATTGTCCATATGAACTTGTCTTTGGAAAAACAAGTAACTTACCAAATCATTTTAATAGCGTAAATAATATAGAACCAATATATAACATAGATGATTACGCTAAGGAAAGTAAATATAGATTAGAAGTAACATACAAAAGAGCAAGAAATATGCTTGACTCGAATAAGCAGAAAAATAAGGAATATTATGATAAAACAGCTAAAGAAATAAGTCTGTCAATAGGAGATAAAGTTTTACTTAAAAATGAGGTAGGACATAAACTAGACTTACAATACACAGGGCCCTATATAATAGAAAAAATTAATGATAGAGATAATATAGTTATTTCCGGAAATAAAAACAAAAAACAAATAGTACATAAGGATAGGATAAAGATTTTTGTTACATAAGAATCAATAGTCATACATTTCAATAATACTATACAGATATATAAGTACGAAAAAAAATTTTTTCTTTCAAATACAATAATAATAAAATTGTCATTTTTTAACAAAAAAAAAATATTACATTTTACAAAATAACATCACTAGGTTACGTTATTTTTCAAAAGGAGGGAGATGTAATATGTACATATGTAGAAACATGTAGCGAGGTAACACTGTAACCTGCTTGCATACAGCAGCAACATATTGTTGCAATATAAACAAATAAATAAACCAATTCAAGTGAGCGAAATATGATCGCACATTATGAGTTAGACTGAATGCACTCAAGACATGTATGCATAAGACTCTCCCAATACATTTACATAAGCTAAGCGTACATATGCATATAAGAAATATATAATGTAGTCGCTCCGCTGCCGGCTGAGCTGGCAGCGCAGCGCGCGCCAAAATCATGTATTTAGATTGAGAGAACTTTTTTGGTGGGAGAATAAAAACTGAAGTCCAGAAGCACGGAGGTGCTGAGAAAACCAAAGTAATCTGCCTTTCATTAAGTCTTTATAAATAAGTGGAACAATTGATTACAGATGTCCTCTTCTCGGCAAAGCCGAAGGACATGCCAACGGCTCTGGCTCTAGCTCAAGAAGTGGAAGCGAACCACGAGAGGTACACAAAAAAGGCAAAGGGTAAATCACATTGCCTAGAGCGCTGACAAAACTGGTGATACATATACCACCAGATCATGCTCACAGAGCGTGATCGCGAAAAAACTTCCTTTTCGGTAAACGGAGGGAAATATGAATTTCGCAGACTCCCTTTTGGTCTGAAAAACGCAGCGAGCATTTTTCAAAGGACAATCGACGACATCGAGAGCAAATCGGCAAATTTTGCTACGTATACGTGGATGATGTGATTATTTTTTCTGAAAATGAAGATTCACATGTCACACACGTAGATTGGGTCTTAACGAGCCTCTACTAAGTAAACATGAGGGCGTCTGTAGAAAAATCACGCTTCTTTAAAAAGAGCGTATGCTTTTTGGGATTCATAGTCACCAGCAATGGTGCGACAACTGACCCAGTGAAGGTCAAAGCCATTAAAGACTTCCCGGAACCAAAATCCGTGTTTGAAGTCAGATCATTCCTTGGCCTGGCAAGCTACTACAGATGTTTCATAAAGGATTTTGCGGCAATAGCAAGACCCATTTCGGACATCCTAAAAGGGGAAAACGGAACGGTTAGTAGACATAGGTCCCGGAACATTTCGGTCCAGTTCTCTGAGGCGCAGCAACAAGCGTTTCAGAAGCTGCGAAATATATTGGCATCTAAGGAAGTCATGCTAAGATACCCCGATTATAAAAAAGCATTTGATCTAACGGCAGATGCATTAGCCTATGGCATTGGCGCGGTATTGTCCCGAGAGGGTCGTCCAATCACAATGATCTCAAGGACATTGAAGGACAGGGAAATTAATTATGCTACAAATGAAAGGGAATTGTTAGCTATTATTTGGGCATAAGCCAAGTTACGGCACTATCTGTACGCAGTAAAAGACATAAATATCTTTACTGATCACCAGCCCTTAACCTTTGCGGTCTCGGAGTCGAATCCGAACGTTAAAATCAAGAGGTGGAAGACGCGCATTGATGAGTCAGCGTATTTTTTATAAGCCTGGCAAAGAGAACTTGGTCGTGGACGCGCTGTCCAGACAACAACTCAATGCCATGGAAGAGAAGGAAGCTGAATCATGCATAACCACGATACACAGCGAACTCTCCCTGTCCCACACCTGCCCAGCATTGATTCTACGGACAAACCGCTGAATTAATTCCAGAACCAATCGGTTCTCGAAGAGGCGCGCTCTCCATCGAAACGCAGCTTCATACTTTTTGGGAACAAAAGGCGTCACTTAGTTAGCTTCTCATGCAAAGAATCATTGCTCAGAGAAATCGCAGATATTATCGTTCCTAATGGCGTAAACGCCATCCATTGTGACCTACACACGTTGGCCATGGTACAGGACCAGCTGGTGCGACAATTTCCAGCAACAAAATTTTGGTACTGCAAAAATCAAGTAACAGACATTTTCGCAGTTGCTGAGAGGTGGGAAATTATCACAGCTGAGCATAATAGGGCCCATAGATCGGCCCAGGAAAATGTGAAGCAAGTGCTCTCCGAGTGCTACTTCCCGAAGATGGCAAAATTGACCAGCGAAATCGTCTCAAACTGTAAGACATGCGCGAGAGCCAAATATGACAGACATCCAAAAAAACAGGAACTCGGCGAAACGCCAGTCCCATCGCAAGTGGGGAAAATGCTGCACATAGACATTTTCTCTACAGACAGGAAATACTTCCTCACATGCATTGACAAGTTTTCAAAATTTGCAAAAACCGGCCCTATTACAACTCTTGAACGTTTTCCCCAAAGCTAAGGTCATCTATTGCGACAATGAACCGTCATTGAATTCGCACACTATTTTGACCATGCTGGAAAACCACTTCGGCGTTAGCGTCTCGATTGCGCCGCCCCTCCACAGCGTCTCGAACGGACAAGTGGAACGCTTCCACAGCACTCTGGTGGAACTAGCCAGATGCCTCAAAATCGACAAAGGCATCAGCGACACTATAGAGTTGATTTTACTGGCCACGACAAAATACAACAAATCTATCCATTCGGTCATCGGTAAGAGGCCCGCCGACGTGGTAGTCACTCAATCGAATGACCCACAGTGCGATATAGAGGGTAGAATAAGGCATGCCCAGGACAAGCTAAGAAGCAGGGATAATGCCTCCCGGCAGAACAGAAAATTCAATGTCGGCGACAAAGTCCTGGTAAAATCCAACAGGAGACTAGGAAACAAGCTTTCGCCGTTATGTGAAGAAAAAACGGTAGAAGTGGACATGGGGACCACAGTCCTCATTAAGGGGAGGATGGTCCACAAAGACAACCTTAGGTAGGCCAAGCATAACCATGTTATCGCTCGCCTGATAATTTTTCATTTTCATTACTCTTATCCCTAGCCACTTGGCGTAAGCTTTTCATTACTATTATTTTTAATCATACCGCTTTTTCTGTGCTTTGGTGGTGGGTTAACCCGTCTTTAACAAACAATACAGTATATCCGAATTACAGGGTTACAATCATACCCCTGCTACTCTTCTTGACCCTAGCTTCGGTGCACATAACAGACTACTCAAAAGCCAAATACATTCCCATCGTTGATGGTCGAATTTTGGTATGGGAAGAGTTCGCATTTGTAAGACACTCAGCGAATCTCTCAGACAGACGGAATGACCGACAGGTTCTCACAATCGCCGGACGCCGATTATTTTGAAAAAATTAAATTCAACGAATTCCAACTCATAGATGCAAATAATAGGCAATTAAATATCAATACCAAAGTCCAAGACCAAATCAATAAAAGTCAGCCTGCAACAAAATCACCGTTTCCTGTGCCACATCATGGCACCATTCTCAGGCTGGAAGACAATATAATAGCGGAATGCTATGGGGCGATCCGCACGATAAAAAACTGCTCCGTAACTCCGTAACATTTTCCCAACTGGCGCTAAGAAGTTCGTGCGCCCAGGAGCTCCACGCTGGAGGCACTGCTCAATGCAAAATTCCGCAAAGTGACCTTCATCCCGTCACTTACGTTGACGATGGAATTGTCATTGTAAATGATCGCCCGTCTCGTGTGAGTATGGACAATGGCACTTACGTCCATGTACAGGGTACCTACCTCATCACCTTCATTGAGAGTACCACAGTCAACGAAACCCGATATGTCAACCATGACACAGCCCAGAAAAGGGCTACGGGAGAAGCCCGCTCGCCTTCTCTGAACGTCACTAAGGAACGAAACATCCTTAGTCTTCCATACTGTAGTATAATGACACATGTATCAAGTACACACTGTACTATATATATATAACAAGAGCATTACGCTAAGTCAGCAATCCCACGCTGACCACTTATGCGACATATGTGCATGAGTATATAAGTATATAGAAATAAGAGAGGCCGCGCCGCTGCCGGCGTAGCTGCCTTTAGCCTAAGCACTTATGTGTATAGGCTAAGTCAAAGAGAATTGAATTGAATAAAAATCAGAATTGAAACTACAATTACTAAAAACTCTATATATGTAATAGCATATATCATGGCGACCGTGACAGTGTCGCTTGTAACAAAAAAAAAAATTCAATAATGAGAAGACAAGCGACGGATGACCAAACTCGCAAACGGCAAGGGCAACAACAAAAGCAACCACAGCAACAAATTTGAGAGAGGCGAAGAGCAACAAGTGGAGAGAACAATACGATGAACTTCAAAATTTATAAAGCAAAACAAATGCAATAACATAGAAGATACAACAAGAGCAACCACAGCAACAAATTTGAGAGAGGCAAAGAGCAACAAATGGAATGCAGCAACAAGAGCAGCAAAGACCCAACAAGGCTATTATCTGAGTGAGTACGGGGCTAATGAACAGTGTGAAAAAGCCAAGACGCAGTGGCGTAAAAGAACGCATCAGGCAAAGAAAGTCTGAGTTAGTGCATCTTTTATATAAAAACGCCAGTCCCCTACCTTGGGACACTTGAGTCAAGCTACACAGTGAACTCGAACATCTCGAGTCACTGCTAAAAGCACCAAGAACACAGCCCTGTACCTCAGCCATAATCAAATCAAATATTAATAAAATTACAAATCGCCCAGAGCCATCTAAGATACCAAGGAAACCGAAGACCTGCCCAGCAGACTGCGAGGGACCACTACACACCCCCATCTGTGAAGGTACGTGCCTGAAGCCAGCAACACCACCGCATGCAGAAAAGAAGACCAAAAAGCCAGAGAACCCAGCACCGGCACCGCCAGAAAAACAAGCTGCGCCTAAAGAAGCCGACAGCACCACAAAGGGTGCAGATGCCGGCAGGCACTACATAGAGTGCAGGACAACCCGACAGCGCAACTAAGTGCGCCCAACGCTAACATTAATTAACTAATATTAAAATATATATACAATTGTAATGCCCGACGACAATTGAGTCGACCGGCAAGAGGGTTAGCCCGTAAAGCTAAACCAAAATACTAGGCAGGCCAATATGTTAGAATTAATTTTTTGTTTAAACGTCTCTGGCACTGGATATATCAACCAGTAGCAAACAATTCTAATTAAAATTTTCATAAATTCCATATAAATTTTGCATCTCAATTTCCAACTTTTCAAATATCAAAAATTTTTTCTAAAAATATAGTGATTTTCAATTCAATATTTGAATAATAAGCAAACAGAAATAATGAGCAATATGACTTTTTAATAGAAGAAGAAATTAACAGATTTTTAGAAGATCTAGAAAAAGAAGTAGAATTAATAAAAAATTACATAAACAAAGAGGTAGAAGACTACCTAAAGATATTAATAAGCGAAACAGAATTAAGGGAGAACGAATGTAATAAAATTCAATAATTAAATAAACGTTGTGTTATTACATATATTACATCGTATGAATACTAACGCAATAAGAAAGTATTCTGAAGAAATTTCGCTTGAACAAATAGGAATACCCAAAATGGGGTTGGTAGATGTTAAGTCAGTGGACTCCACTGCCAACGTTATAAATAAAGTCGAAACAAATGGCACAGATTTAGAACTTACAAACATATTATTGATTATCATTGTCGTAATAATGTGTGGAAACTGTTTTCATAAATTATATAAAACGCACAATAAATGTCTCAAGAAAAAATACCAGAGCCAAGCAAATGACTTAGATAAAATCTAAAAAAAAAGATGAAGACATCTGAAGCCATAACTAAGACACATGAATGTGACCAAAACTTCGCTGAAAAAATTCAGCACATATTAACTACAACTCCTATTAGTGTACACGAATTAGAAAATCTATATATAGAGACTTTCAACTGTGACACTTCCCCACTAATCCACTGCACTGCAACCCAAAAAGCAATAGTACTAACAACAATTCCGGGTGTGCAAGTCAAATCGAAAATAAATGACCATCCAACTTTAGGTAGAGTTATAATAATGATGGCATCTAAGAAATAATATATATATAAAAAAAACTAATATAAAATGATATGGAATGGCATAAAATATGCACCGAACTGACTGATATCAAATCGGAATTTGATAAGTCATACAAATGCCTAGCACAAAACAGGAATATTACAGACGTGACTATTAACAAACACGCAACTATACTAGTTACACGTTTTAACCAAGCACGATCTCTGATACATGCAAATAGAGAAAAACTAAAATCCCAACACTGGTCATATGTATCAAAATTCCTGAACAGGTTAAGGAATAATTTAACCTACATAAAAACAAAATTTCTACTTGACATAACAATACCTTCAATACTAAACACTCCTGTAGTTGAAGAAGTAGTAAGCATAGACGGAGAGCTATCTAGCGATTCAGAAATCGCAGGTGATCCCGGACACCCAATAAAGGAAGAAGATCTGCACGATCTAACAATTCCTGCGGTAATAACATTACCAGAATTATTGGATTCAGAATCACGAAATACACCAAACATGGTTGACTCATCTAGTGCCCAATAGGCATATATCAAAGAAGTCAGCGCTACTGTTCCGGAATTTAACGGACAGCACATCCATCTGCAAAGATTCATAACCGCACTAAAACTGGTCGATCTAACTAAAGGACCAAATGAATATCTGGCAGTAGAAGTAATCAAATCAAAGATTACTGGATCTACCTTGTATAAAGTCAAAAATGAGACAACAATACAAGCAATTATCACTAAACTAAAAGACACTATCATCGGAGAAACACCCGATGTGATCAAAGCCAAAATGCAGAAAACTGCCCAGAGTGGGAAGACTGCACAGGCATTCACAGATGAGCTAGAAAAATTACGTATGCTCCTCGAAGCATCTTATATTGACAAGGGTTTATCCCCAGAAATTGCTGACGAGTTCAGCACTAAAGAAGCCATTAGCACAATGGTTAAAAACTGTCCACACAACCGGCTCAAAATAATAATAGAAGCAGGCAACTTCAAGAACATGAATGAAGCAGTTGCCAAATACATTGAATCTAGCACTGAAATGACAGGCAACGCTAGTACAATCCTATTCACACAAAGAGGAAGACCGTATACGGTAGAGGCAATGGCCGAAGTTTCAACCATAACAATGGTCATTATAGCAACAACAGCTACAGAGGTGCAAACAGATTCAACGGAAACAACAGGGGGCGTGGAAATTTTAGACGCAACCCTAACAACAATAATAACAATGCTACCTACACAAACAATTCGAATGTGAGAATTTCCCAGAACGCATCGGGAAACTCACAACAGCCCTTAGGTACTCAGCAGTAGATAGTAAAAAGGTTCATTCTATTAATCTTAGCAAAAACATATTCGCTACTTTTACCAATGTAGCCACAAATAATAACTTAATATTTCTAATCGACACAGGCGCAGACATATCTCTTTTAAAAGAAGATTCTGACAATTACACCGACATAAATACTAATAGTAAAATTAATATACAAGGAATCAATCAGGTATTAATTCAATCTAAAGGACTAACATAAATGGAAATACAAACAGGGAAGTGCATAATTCCACACAACTTTCATATAGTAGATTCTAACTTTGCAATACCGTTTGATGGAATAATAGGAATAGACTTTATTAAAAAATTCAATTGCCAATTGGATTTCACTCCCACAAAAGACAGCCTTATAATCAGACCAAACAATCTCAAATTCGCTATATATGTACCAATAGACCATAGTTCCGGTAACAATACCGTCGTATTACCAGCAAGGTCTGAGGTTATACGAAAACTAGAACTAAATCATAATGAAGACAGCGTCCTCATTTCGAACCAAGAAATCCAACCTGGTGTATACACAGCAAATACAGTCGTAACGACTGCAAATGCTTTCGTCCGCTTATTAAACATAACTAATAAAGACCAAATAGTCTGTGTCAATAAAATAAAACTAGAATCACTTCAACACTATGATGTTGTTAACACAAATCAAGAAAAAAGAGCCAAAGATGTTATGTCCAAATTAGAAAAGAATTTCCCAAAATTATTTGAATCAAAACTAAAAGATATATGCTCTAAATATACAGACATATTTGGACTCGAAACGGAGCCAATAACAACAAATAATTTTTACAAACAAAAACTAAGATTAAACATAAAATTTTACATAAAAAACTACAGAAGTCCTCATAGCCAAAAAGATGAAATTCAAGCCCAGGTAGACAAATTAATAAAAGATAAAATAGTAGAACCATCTATATCAGAATATAATGGTCCCCTATTACTAGTACCAAAGAAATCAGCAGATATCAATAAAAAGAAATGGCGACTAGTAATTGACTATCGCCAAATTAATAAAAAACTACTATCAGACAAATTTCCATTACCCAGAATTGATGACATTTTAGACCTACTAGGTAGAGCCAAATAATTCTCTTGCCTTGACTTGATGTCAGGATTCCATCAAATAGAGCTTGACAAGAATTATAGTGACATAACTTTCTTTTCGACTAACAATGGTTCTTATCGTTTCACACGATTACCATTCGGTCTGAAAATAGGACCAAATTCATTCCAGAGAATGATGACAATTGCATTCTCAGGACTTGATCCATCTCAGGCATTTCTTTATATGGATGACTTAATAGTCATCGGGTGTTCCGAAAAACACATGCTTAACAATTTAATTAATGTTTTCGATATGTGTAGGAAATACAATTTAAAATTACACCCCGAAAAATGCTCATTTTTCATGCATGAAGTCACATTTCTTGGACATAAATGCACAGATAAAGGAATATTGCCTGACGACAAAAAGTTTGATGTCATAATAAACTACCCAGTCCCCCACGACTCGGATAGTGCCAGAAGATTCATTGCATTTTGTAACTACTACAGAAGATTCATCAAAAACTTAGCCGACTATTCTAGGCACATAACGAGGTTAAACAAAAAGAATGTCCAGTTTGAATGGACAGATGAATGTCAAAATGCATTTGAATACTTAAAAGCTCAATTAATAAAAACTACATTGTTACAATATCCGGATTTCGAAAAAGAATTTTGTATCACTACAGATGCAAGCAAGCAAGCTTGCGGAGCTGTACTAACACAAGACCATAACGGAATACAACTTCCGGTAGCTTACGCATCTAAAGCATTTACAAAAGGAGAAAGTATGAAGAGTACAACGGAACAAGAGTTAACGGCTATACATTGGGCAATAACCCACTTTAGACCCTATATTTATGGTACACACTTTACAGTAAAAACCGATCATAGACCACTAACATTTTTGTTTTCAATGACAAACCCTAGTTCCAAACTAACGAGGATGAGGCTTGAATTAGAGGAATACGACTTCACAATAGAATACCTAAGAGGCAAAGACAATCACGTAGCAGATGCATTATCACGAATAACAATAAATGAATTAAAAGACATACAAAATAAAATCCTGAAAGTCACTACCAGGTATCAAAGTAGACAGAAATCCTGCGCAGGAGATAAAAACAATGGATCAATAAATAAATCTATAGAAAAAGCTTCTCAGCCCAACGTATACCAAGTCATAAATAATGACGAAGTACGTAAAGTAGTGACCTTGCATATAAAAGACATGCTATGTATCCTTAAACATGGTAAGAAAATTATAGCAAGAATAGATATTGGTGATTTATGTGCAAATGGAAATATTGACTTAGGACAACTATTTCCAAGACTTGAAAAAGAAGCCGGTACATTAAAAATAAGCCAATTGAAAATGGTACCGTGGGAAAACATCTTTGAAAAAGTTTTAATAGATGATTTCAAAAATATGGGCAATATATTATTGAATACATTAAGAGTAGCGCTACTCAACCCGGTGACCACAATAACTAATAATAAAGAAAAAGAAGCAATACTGTCTACATTCCATGATGATCCAATACAAGGAGGTCATATAGGCATTACAAAAACCTTGGCCAAGAAAAAAAGAAATTATTACTGGAAAGGTATGACTCGTGATATAACACAGCATATCCAGAAATGTGAAAAATGCCAAAAATCAAAAGTAATTAAACATACTAAAACCCCCTTAACTATTACTGAAACACCTTTAAAAGCCTTTGACAGGGTTATAGTAGACACTATAGGTCCACTACCCAAGTCAGAAAATGGAAACGAATATGCAATAACATTAATTTGTGACCTGACCAAATATTTAGTAGCAACCCCGACTCCAAATAAAAACGCTAATACAATAGCGAAGGCAATATTCGAAAACTTTATTCTGAAGTACGGTCCTATGAAGACGTTCATTACGGACATGGGAACAGAATATAAAAATTCAATAATTAATGACTTGAGCAAGTATTTAAAAATAAATAATATAACATCTACTGCACACCACCACCAGACAGTTGGAACAGCCGAAAGAAGTCACAGAACTTTTAATGAATATATACGTTCGTATATAACGGTAGATAAAGCTGATTGGGACGTATGGCTTCAATATTTCGTTTTTTGTTTCAACACGACCCCCTCTATGGCAAACAATTACTGTCCATATGAGCTAGTATTTGGTAAAACAAGTAATTTGCCAATACAATTTAATACCATAAAAAATATAGAACCTATCAGAGAACGTCAAGGGTGTCTTTTTTCGGCACCCGAATCACACTCATACATTTCGAGTGTGTGTCGCACTCATGAACAGCAAGAAAAGAGCACACACCCGGAGTGCACAGATCGCTTTGTGCGTTTAGGGTGTTTGCGTTTTTGACACCCGCTCAATTCTAGGCACATGATCCTAATGCACAGACACCCGACACACTCATAGCAAATGAAGCGAGTGTCTGAGACACCCATGTTTTTGGGAAAAGTGAGTCGAGTGTCTTGAAAATGAGTCGAGTGTCTTGAAATGAGTCGGGTGTCTTGAAATGAGTCGGGTGTCTTCGACTGATCTGAGTGTTTCGGGTGTCTTCAGCTGTATTGCATGAGCAGGTCATTGAAGGAAGGGAAGGAAATCCCAATAATGGCCCCTTAAAAGAGGCCAAATATTTTAGGATTTTCCATGTCAGGCCATCTACCTGCTATTCGCAGTGCAATTGACTTATGATCTGTATTCTTAATACGCATCTGCAAAAAATGGGAATACATTTGCAGGTAGATGGTTTGATAACAACACGGAAAATCCTAAAATATTGATGCAATGTACGTTTTTTTTTGTGGGTTTTTTAAGACTTTGTCATTAAATACTTGTAATGATTATAAACTCTTATTTTTTAATATTAGTTACTGAAGACGGCAATAATTTGTATTATTAGAAATATAATTTTCTAATATTAAATTATTGGGATTTCCTTCCTTCCTTTCATGTAAAATTATTCGGTCAACCCTCAATGACCTGCTCATGCAATACAGCTGAAGACACCCGCAACACCCGACTCATTTCAAGACACCCGACTCATTTCAAGACACTCGACTCATTTTCAAGACACCCGACTCACTTTTCCCAAAAACATGGGTGTCTCAGACACTCGCTTCATTTGCTATGAGTGTGTCGGGTGTCTGTTGAAAAGAGTACTGGGTGCGCAAGTGCACATTCAAAATGAGCCTGTGCAAGGCACACACCCTTATTTTAGGGTGCCGATCACACTCTGAGTGCCGAAAAGGCACACATGATTCGAGTGCACTCATTGTCTGGGTGTACCCTTGCCGTTCTCTGGAACCTATATATAACATAGATGATTATGCTAGAGAAAGTAAATATAGGTTAGAAATAGCATATAAAAGAGCTAGAATTATGTTAGAGGAAAATAAGAAAAAGAATAAAGAATTATACGATAAGAAAGTAATAAACATAGATATTTCAGTAGGAGATAAAGTCCTTCTTAAGAACGAAACAGGTCATAAATTAGATCAAAATTATTCAGGACCATATACAGTAGAAGAATTAAAAGATAATGATAATATAATAATTAAGGATACTAAGAAGAAAAAACAAAAAATACATAAAGATAGATTAAAAATTTACAATAATTGAATTGAAAATCGGTAAAATAAATAAAACATTAGAAAATAATTATAAGAAAAATGGAATTTACGAAAGAGAAAATATATATATATAAAAAAAAAATAATAATATCTTTAAAATAACTACATAATATTACGTTATTTTTCAAAAGGAGGGAGATGTAGTATAATGACACATGTATCAAGTACACACTGTACTATATATATATAACAAGAGCACACTGTACCAACAGCATGCCAGTCACAACATTGTTGCATAAACAAACTCAAGTAAGCGCGAAATATGATCGCCCACTTATACAGTGCACTTAGGCACTGATACATTACGCTAAGTTAGCAATCCCACGCTGACCACTTATGCGACATATGTGCATGAGTATATAAGTATATAGAAATAAGAGAGGCCGCGCCGCTGCCGGCGTAGCTGCCTTTAGCCTAAGCACTTATGTATATAGGCTAAGTCAAAGAGAATTGAATTGAATAAAAATCAGAATTGAAACTGAACTCAAAGGGCACAGACGTGCCAGCTTTACCATTACTAAAAACTCTATATATGTAATAGCATATATCAATACCTTCATCGATTAAGTGAACGCAATTTGGAACACATCAAAGTAGAGGTCAACGACTATCGGTTATATCAGATAATGCTAATTGCAGGAGCAATATGCTGCGCGTTGATCTGCATCGGATTAACCTATCGGCGATTCACCCTGGCCACAAGAACTACGGCCCAGCTAAAAGAGATGATTGCCAGACTAGGGTCGGCCGAGGGCGGCCATATTCCTGGGGGGGGAGTAGTTAACTCGCTCCGGCCAAAACTGCTGACACAGCGTCTGGCCGGATGCCCATGCATAGCCGGCAAACACAGCATACTTGCGTGGCCGCTATGATTCCAATTTTTGTTAGCTTTAAGTTCAGTTTTCATTCTGATTTCAATAAAGAACAGACATACTTAAATATAACTGCGGACACTGTCGTTAACTTACTTATCTTTTGGAACACTAACTGAGTCTCTAGGCCAGTAGTGAAAGGAAGACAGTCATCTTCCCAACCTAATCTTCGTAACTCATCAGTTAGCGAGGAGTCAAGCACCGGCCAACCGACTATTCACACGGAGGACCATAAGTTGTCCACCGCCCCTACAATACAGGACAGCAACGTGGGACCAGCAGCCGACGTGTGTAATTCGCAATTGCTACTTGACTGCACCGGGGGACCAGCAACCGAACCACACAATTTAATAATTTATATGTATACATAATGCAGCCGCTCCGCTGCTGGCTTTACCGGCAGCGCAGCTACGCGGTTTAGCCTAAGCATAGCCTTAATGAATTTGTACAAAACAGATTTGTCCAACAATTGGAGCGACACGTACATGTTGCTCCAAATAATAAAGATCACAATACTAAATCAATGTGTTTAAATAACTAAAGTGATTGCATTGCAATTGTAGTGAGGCTACATGGCGACCGTGACAGCGGTCTTGTAACAACAAGAGACAGAACAGCGACATCGGCAACAACAACAGCGACGTCGGCAACAACAACAGCGACATCGGCAAAAGAAACATTTCACCATAAAACTGATGGACAACAAGAGAAAACCCTAATCTGACTGAGTAGAGTTGAGTCATGGGCAAACAGCGCGGTGGTATAAACCACAAAATAAATAAAAGAATAGCCAAACTAAAGTGGCTAATATACAAACAAACGCCACCGCCTGCATGGTATACAGCCCAGCAATTACAAACTGCGCTTGACCATCTTATAGAGACCCTACGGGTTAAAAAAGAAGCCTCTCACTCTAACTCTCTCTCTAATAACAATCAAATAAAGAATTTATTTAAAAGCAAAGCCGCCCACATACCAGCAGTAGTGCCGAAACTACAGAAGAGATGTCCTGTTGACTGCGGGGGACCGCTATTCTCACCAATTGCGTTGCAACGTGCAACCAGAAGAAGCAATAACCTGTGCCAACCCAGCACCGGCAACGCCACGCACATCAAGCTGGCCAAAAAACCCACAGTGCCACAGAGGGCACAGAAGCTGGCAGCACTACAAAGAATGCAGGAAACATCAAATGCTAAATATAGAATAGAAATAGAATATTATTAATATAAAACAAATTGTAAAATCGTGCGAAACCCTTTTTGCTCGATAGCAGTGCAGCCCGTATAGCTGTACGAAAACTAGGTAAGAAACTGTTAAACAAAACATAATCGAAAAAAAAAGAAAATTTTCAATTAAAATGTAGGTTATGAATAACAACAGCAAAAGTAAATATCCAGACTCTCAAATAAGTCAAAAAGAATACCCATATAAAAATATAATTACATTAATAGAAATTAATCATCCAACTGATATGGGGTTAATAGACACTAAAACAGTGGACTCCACTGCAAATGTCATTAACAAAGTTGAAGTTGAGAATAAAGACATGGGTTTAATAACCACATTATTGATTATCATCGTAGTAATAATGTGTGCTAATGTATTTTTTAAAATATATAAATGGCACAATAAAAAAAAAATAATTAAACCAGGCAAATGACCTGGATAAAATTTAAGAAAATTTTAAAAATATAAAACAGCAACAAAGTTTGCATAAAACAAAATTTTAAATATATTTTTGCATTCTAACAATATATATATACAATTGAATTCAATTTACAATACTTAATAAACTCTTATCAAAATATATAAAAATAAAGAAAATTTGGAACAAGATATATATATATGTGTGTATATTTAAATATGAATACAGAAAGAGTCATAAGAAAGAAACATGAAAGGGACCCAGATTTCAGTATAAGAATTCAGCAGTTAGTATCTGCAACCACTGTTAGTGTGTACGAGCTAGAAACCCTTTACGTAGACACATATAACTGTCATGTCTCTCCATTATTTCACTGCACCTCAACCCAAAAAGGAATAGTACTAACAACCATTCCGGGTGTGCAAGTGAGATCAAGAATAGATGAACATCTAATTCTAGGTAGAGCTATTGTTATGATGGTATCTAAGAAATAATCACCATCCATAACATATAATGGATTGGAATGAATTATTAAAAGAACTATCAAATATAAAAGCTGAATTTGACAAATCACATAAGTCACTAACACAAAATAGACCGATACAGAAAACAACGGTCAAGAAACACGTAAAAATATTAGTTAAGAGCTTTAATGAAGCTCGAGTGCTAATATGTGAACACAGAGACAAGTTAAATCAAGATCATTGGTCTCAAGTATCGAAGTTTTTGATCAGACTAAGATCCAATCTAACATCTATTAGAGAAAGGTTCAAACTTGATATTTCAATACCAAATATTCTTAATACTTCAATAACAATTGAAGCTGGTGACGAACCAGAGTCAAAAGAAGTTATTGACCAACAAGATTTGGAAGATGAAGAAATAAATAATCTCACTATCCCAGCTATACTAATGTCTGAACTGGACAACTTAGAAGATTCAGATAATAGCTCGAGCATAGTTGAAGAAAAATGAATTACAATGGCACAACCAAATACTGATTTTTTCAACACTGCATCAAAGCTTATACCAGTATTTGATGGTAAAGCAGAAAATTTAACAAGTTTTCTCGATGCATTGGAGATTATAGAATCAATAAAAGGCGAAAACGAACAATTAGATATTTCCAAAAAAAACATAGCTAAAAGGTGTCGCCAGAAATTTAGTCGGAAATGAAACAACTATAAATTTCCGGACTAAAGAGCAATGTCAAAGGCAAAACTGTAGAAGTATTACCAGCTAAACTGATGAATTTACAGCAACGCAACAAAACTGCTAACCAGAAGCTATTCTACACAGTCTGCAATTAAGGCAATGACAAAGAATTGCGCAATTGATAAGGTAAAACTTATCATGCAGGCTGGCACTTTCAACATCATGAATGATGCCATATCCAAATTTGTTAATAGTTGCACAGAAGCAACAGGGCACGCTAATAGCGTCCTGTACTTCAATGTGCAACAAAACAATAATAGAGGTAGCCGTGGAAGCTACCGAGGAAGGGCCAATTACAACAACAACGGCAATCGCCGATACAATAACAATAATAGAGGAAGAGGACAGTACAGAGGAAATTACAGGGGTCGCGGTAACTCAAGTCGCGGCCACGGTAACAATAACCCCTCTAACGTACGTGTAGCACAGAGCAGTTCGGAAAACTGTCAGACACCTTTAGGTACCCAAAATTAAATAAAAAAGTACACACAATAAACTTTAGTCTGAATATGTTTGTAAACTTTAAAAACACTTCTACTTCCACCAGTTTGGTTTTAGGAAGCAACATGGGACTCCTGAGCAAGTCCATCGAGTTGTGAACCATATTCTGAATGCCTTTGAAAACAAGCAAAACAGCTCTGCTATCTTCCTCGACGTTAAGGAAGCCTTTGATCGCGTGTGGCACGATGGCCTGCTGTATAAGCTGAAATCTCTTCTCCCGACTGCCCAATTCCTCTTACTTAAATCATATTTACTTGGTCGAAGTTTTATGGTTAAAGTAAGAGGGGTGAGGTCAAGCATAAGGTCTGCTCGTGCTGGAGTTCCACAGGGGAGTGTCCTGGGTCCCGTGTTGTATACCCTCTTCACTTCTGACATGCCTTGTCCAAACACACTTCTGGCCACCTACGCCGATGACACGGCGTTCCTAGTCAACTCCTCTTGCCGTATCGAGGCATCAAGAATCACCCAGGAATTTCTGGACACATACGGCAAGTGGACCAACAGGTGGAACATAGCCATTAATGGAAGGAAATCACAACACTGCTGTTTCTCTTGGAGAGTGCAGTCCCTTCCGGAGGTTAAACTTCACGACGACATCATTCCGCAATCATCACAGGCGCAGTACTTGGGCCTCATTTTGGATAAGCGCCTCACGTGGAGGCAGCATACTTTGAAAATAGCAGCTACTTGTCGTTCCAAGCTTAGGAAACTCTACTGGTTGCTTAAGCCAACGAGCAAGCTAAGCCTAGCTAAGAAAGTGCTGCTGTACAAATCAATTGTGGTGCCCTCAATGATGTACTGCATCCAACTATGGGGCTTGGCTTCGGATTCTAGCGTTATGAAAACTCAAAGGGTTTAAAACCGGGCGTTGCGCATGATTGCAAATGCGCCTTGGTACGTCAGAAACAAAGCTCTAGAAGATGACCTCCACATTCCTTCTATTAGGGAACAGATAAACAGGCACTCGAGTCGGTACAACGAACGTCTCACAGCTCACACAAACCACCTAGCCTCCTCGCTGGTTTACGCTACTATTAGAAGACGTCTAAAGCGAAGGCATCCAGCCGATCTCTGGACCAGAGGACGCCAAATTTCTCGAGTCCTAAAGCAGTAATTTAGCATTAGCATTTAGCATTGATCTCTAGTTATCTAGTTATAAAAATTTGTTAATTTCCTTCCTGTTATGTATTTATGTTATTTGTTCTTTGTAGTACTCAACGTATTATAGCCATTAAGTTGGCTGATTGACGTTTAATAAATGTATTGTTATATCAAAAAAAAAAAAACTTCTACAAACAGTACTCTCACATTTCTGCTAGACAGAGGAGCAGATATATCACTAGTTAAAGAAAACTCAGATGTCTTTCATAACATCGAAAAAGAAAAAACTGTAAGTATTCAAGGCATTGGACACGGTATTTTCACGTCCAATGGCTTAATCCAAATTGAGCTACAGACAGACAGATATATTATTCCACATAATTTCCATTTAGTCCCTAAAGATTTTGCAATACCATGTGATGGAATAATAGGAGTTGACTTCATAAAAACTTTTAATTGCAAACTAGACTGTGAACCAGAAAATAATTGGTTCATACTAAGACCAAATAACCTAAAATATCCCATTTATGTTCCAATAAAATTCAGCTCCGGTAATAATTTAATACTATTACCAGCGAGATCTGAAGTTGTCCGAAAGTTAGACATAAAATCATCAGAAGATAATGTCTTAATTCCTAACCAAGAAATTACGTCTGGTATTTATGCTGAAAATACAGTGGCAACATCTAATAACGCTTTTGTCCGGTTACTGAATACAACCAGTAACGACCAATTATTCGACATAAATAATATCAAATATGAACCTCTTTCGAATTATGAAATAATTCAAACAAACAAAAATTCAAGAACAGAAGAAGCCATAGCTCAACTACAGAAACATTTTCCAAAACAATTAAAGTCACAACTCACTGAATTATGTTCAAAATATAGTGATATATTCGGACTTGTAACCGAATCAATCACAACAAATAATTTTTACAAACAAGAATTAAGACTAAAGGATAAAGAACCAGTGTACATAAAAAAAAAGAACATCAAGAAGAGATAAAGAAGTTACTTGCTTGCTGTTACTAAGCTAATAAAAGACAATATAGTTGAAGAATCTGTATCCGAGTATAATAGCCCTCTTTTATTAGTACCCAAAAAACCACTTCTCCAAATAAATTAAAAATTACTGTCCGATAAATTTCCCCTACCCAGGATCGACGACATTCTCGATCAACTAGGTAGAGCTAAATATTTTTCATGCCTTGACCTTATGTCAGGATTTCATCAAATAGAGCTAGAAGAAAGCTCAGGAAATATAACGTCATTTTCAACAAACAATGGATCATACCGCTTCACGCGACTGCCATTTGGTTTAAAAATAGCACCATATTCATTTCAGAATGATTGTCAATGATGACAATACCATTCTCGGGTCTAGAACCATCGCCAGCATTCCTTTATATGGACGATCTAATCGTCATTGGATGTTTAGAGCAACATATGATCAAAAACCTAATCAATGTATTTCAACTCTGTAGAAAAAATAACTGCAAATTACATCCACAAAAATGTTCATTCTTTATGCACGAAGTGACATTTCTTGGTCACAAGTGCACAGATAAAGGAATACTTCCAGATGACAAAAAGTATGATGTCATCATGAATTATCCCGTACCACATGATGCGGACAGTGGTAGACGATTCGTTGCATTCTGCAACTATTATCGACGTTTTATAAAAAACTTCGCCGACTATTCACAGCACATAACAAGATTTCGTACGAAAGT